>NC_092178.1:1277370-1562370 GCF_045791955.1 Oncorhynchus clarkii lewisi | reverse complement strand
CTCTCCAGAGATGTTCGATCCGGTTCTCTGAATGTCTGAGTGGCCCAGTTTTACCATTGGAATGCGATACAAAACGGTGCAGCGGTGTGCTTTAGGACCACGCGGACGCCTCCGAGCGGTCGGGTCGGCTGTTTGGAGTGTTGATCCAACTGGTGATATCCATGGCTGATAGAAACTACTTTAATCATGCAGTGATATCCATGGCTGATAGAAACTACTTTAATCATGCAGTGATATCCATGGCTGATAGAAACTACTTTAATCATGCAGTGATATCCATGGCTGATAGAAACTAATTTAATCATGCAGGCTGATAGGTAGTTTCTATCAGTTGTGTACATCTCAAGTTAGGATATATTGTTGTTGTTTTTTTACTGTTGAGCTGACACCTGTCATACACAATACTGTAATATATTAAAGGAATACTTAATTTCAACCCTGTTGTGTGCAGAGCAGAAATACTACAACACAGAATTCAAAAGAGATAATTTTATTGTCATTAAAAAATAAACAAAAATTATAGCATACACACCATTCTTTCCTCACTGTATCCGTATGGTCCAAATGAACATTTAATGAGAGGTTGATATTGACGTTAGTCATCTCAAACTTGTTATAATTCTGATCTTTCTACCACAGTTGGTACAAGGGGCCAGAAAATCAATCAATTTGAAAATTGCAGATTGGGTCTGATTTATGTGTATGAATGATAATGCATCCATGTGATGTCTCTAAGCAGACCGTGTATGGATATTGTGCGTGAATAAATAATTATTTTAAGGGGGCATTAAAATTCTTTGTATATAGATTTAGATTGCACTTGAAATAAGATATTTTAAAACCATTATACCCTGTACATTCAGAAAGATGTGCTTTGCTGACACCTGCTTCCAAACCCCAAGCTCTAACACACACGATTACCTCTAGGATACCATTACACCACACTAACTTCACAACGTGGAACAAAATATTTAAGAATTTAAATTAAAGGAGTAAAGAAGGAACTTCAAAACAACAATACATTGGTACAGTAAAAGTGCTATTCAGACCTGACTGGTCGAGAAGGCCGATCTGGTCTTATCCAGACCTAACTAGTCTAGGAGGTCCATCTATCTGGTCTGATCCAGACCTAACTGGTCTAGGAGGTCCATCTATCTGGTCTGATCCAGACCTAACTGGTCTAGGAGGTCCATCTATCTGGTCTGATCCAGACCTAACTGGTCTAGGAGGTCCAACTATCTTTTCTGATCCAGACCTAACTGGTCTAGGAGGTCCATCTATCTTTTCTGATCCAGACCTAACTGGTCTAGGAGGTCCATCTATGTGATCTATTCTGATCTGGACAGGAGATAAAGTCAATATTACATACAAAAGAAATAAAAATCTTTAAGATTGTTTTTGCAGGAATATTTTGTTATATATACTAGACTATAATGGCTGGTGTTAGATACAGCATGTACACAATCACATCCCACCATTCTGAGATCCTATTGGTCAGCTAGGAACCAAGAAAAAGAAAAAAACTGCTTCTAGAATCCCCATATCAATTCCTCATCAAGTTCTTCCCAATATACTACAGGTCCATAGAATGACATTGCACCAGGCACAGAAATGATCCAAATACATCATGGTAAACACGTGGCTAAAACACACCAAATCATTTGACCTCTGACTTTACCCTGTTTTCCAGCCAATCCAATTTTAGAAGACAAAAAAAACCTGGCAAAAAAATTGGAGTAGCATAACATTTGGTTTGATTTTATTGGCTGTGGAGGGGCAGAGACTACCATAGGCATAACATTTGGTTTGATTTTATTGGCTGGGGCTGGGGAGAGACTACCATAGGCATAACATTTGGTTTGATTTTATTGGCTGGGGCTGGGGAGAGACTACCATAGGCATAACATTTGGTTTGATTTTATTGGCTGGGGAGGGGCAGAGACTACCATAGGCATAACATTTGGTTTGATTTTATTGGCTGGGGAGGGGCAGAGACTACCTACCATAGGCATAACATTTGGTTTGATTTTATTGGCTGGGGCTGGGGAGAGACTCCCTTAGAAATAAAATGCCTAGTGGTTATGCCTATGGAAACTCACCGACCGACCACACTACTGTTAAATATTTATATTATCTCTGGACGGGGACGAGAGGTCTCACCGACCGACCACACTACTGTTAAATATATATATATATATATATATATATATATATATATATATATATATATATATATATATATATATATATATATATATATCTCTCTGGACGGGGACAAGAGGTCTCACCGACAGACCGACCACCTCCGTGATCTCAGCAGCTATTTGAATGGTCCCCCTAATTCACTTAACCAAAATATAAAATGCAACATGTAAAGTGTTGGTCACATGTTTCATGAGCTGAAATAAAAGATCCCAGAAATGTTCCATGTGCACAAATGTGTTTACATCCCTGATAGTGAGCATTTCTCCTTTGCCAAGATAATCCATCCACCTGACAGGTTTGGCATATCAAGAAGATAAACAAACATGATCATTAAAATGTGCAGTTTTGTCACAACACAAAGCCACAGATGTCTTGTGTTTTGAGGGAGTGTGCAATTGGCATGCTGACTGTAGGAATGTCCAGCAGAGCTGTTGCCAGATAATTGAATGTTTATTTCTCTACCATAAACCGCCTCCAACGTCGCTTTAGACAATTTGGGCACATCCAACCGGCCTCACAACAGCAGACCACAAGTAACCACGCCAACCCAGGACCTCAACATCCAGCTTCTTCATCTGCTGGATCATCTGGGGGGTGCTGAGGAGTATTTCTGTCTGACCTTTTGTGAGTATATACTCATTCTGATTGGCTGCGCCTGGCTCCCCAGTGAGTGGGTCTGGCTGCCAAGTGGGTGGTCCTATGCCCTCCAAGGCCCACCCATGGCTGCAACCTGCCCAGTCATGTAAAATCCATCGATGAGGGCCTAATTAATTTATTTCAATTGACTGATTTCCTGAACTGCAACTCAGTAAACTCTTTGAAAGTGTTGCATGTTGCGTTTGTTCAGTATATTAGGGTTAATCACAGAACGTGAGAGAATAGGAAATGGTTAAATATTCTAATAGCGCATCTATACTGTGGTAGACACTTTATTCATGGACTACTATACTGTGAATTGGTTTCTGTCAACGGCTAGCTAGTCGTCCGCCCACAGCTGTACACTAACCCAATCGTTCCTGACACTAGGGGTTAGGGGAAGAGAACCCACCCATGCTGTATATTCAACAAATGTCTAGAATCATCCATCCAGGTAGGTAGTATATACTAACACACTGAACATCTTCTACAACGGTCACTTATATCATTATAACACAGTGATGAGCAGCCAAGAGCTGAGAGAGTATGACTGTCTCAAAAGGGTACCTATCCTATTCCCTATTCAGTGCACTACTTTAGACCAGAGTCCATAGAGTGTCAGCCAGGGTGAGCAGAGTCATGATAAATACATCACACAGCTAGATGGCCAACAAACAGCCTGGTTCCTTTGAGCTCTGGTCAAAGTGCTGCCCTATATGGAGAAGTTTTTCATGAAATAGAAGCATTTCACTGCTGTTTTAGAAGCACGTGACAAATACAATTTGGATTTGAGACGCCCCCAAGGAGTGGCCAGAGAGAGGTCTGACCCTAAAGTTAAACCTCGTTGACGTTCCTCTCAGAGGGTCTGCAGTAGTCTGTGTTAGCTGAAGATATGTAGAAGGACTGGGTTTTCCTCTTCAGATGGGCTCGCTTGGTGGCCAGAGAGCGCTTGCTGCTGGAGATGATCTCAGAGATGAACATCTTACAGTCGATGCAGACCTCCATGGTACACCAATCCTCTGTCAGCTCCTTGGGAAGATCCAGCTCGTCACTAGAACGCTCAATTTTGCGTTTGGATAACCTGGGAGAGGAGAATCTTTATTAATCTTTATTTAACCAGGTGGGTCAGTTGAGAACTAATTCCCATTTACAATGACAACCTGACAGACTTCAAGAGGGTCCTTTTTACTACTTCCTTTATTTAGGAAGACCAGGTACCTCGCCAACCACCTAACCCTGTAGCCTTCTGAGTAACAAGACCAGGTACCTAGCCCTGTAGCCTTCTGAGTAACAAGACCAGGTACCTAGCCCGGTAGCCTTCTGAGTAACAAGACCAGGTACCTAGCCCTGTAGCCTTCTGAGTAACAAGACCAGGTACCTAGCCCTGTAGCCTTCTGTGTAACAAGACCAGGTACCTAGCCCTGTAGCCTTCTGAGTAACAAGACCAGGTACCTAGCCCTGTAGCCTTCTGAGTAACAAGACCAGGTACCTAGCCCTGTAGCCTTCTGAGTAACAAGACCAGGTACCTAGCCCTGTAGCCTTCTGAGTAACAAGACCAGGTACCTAGCCAACCACCTAACCCTGTAGCCTTCTGAGTAACAAGACCAGGTACCTAGCCCTGTAGCCTTCTGAGTAACAAGACCAGGTACCTAGCCCTGTAGCCTTCTGAGTAACAAGACCAGGTACCTAGCCAACCACCTAGCCCTGTAGCCTTCTGAGTAACAAGACCAGGTACCTAGCCAACCACCTAGCCCTGTAGCCTTCTGAGTAACAAGACCAGGTACCTATCCCTGTAGCCTTCTGAGTAACAAGACCAGGTACCTAGCCAACCACCTAGCCCTGTAGCCTTCTGAGTAACAAGACCAGGTACCTAACCATGAAGCCTTCTGAGTAACAAGACCAGGTACCTAGCCCTGTAGCCTTCTGAGTAACAAGACCAGGTACCTAGCCCTGTAGCCTTCTGAGTAACAAGACCAGGTACCTAGCCCTGTAGCCTTCTGAGTAACAAGACCAGGTACCTAGCCAACCACCTAGCCCTGTAGCCTTCTGAGTAACAAGACCAGGTACCTAGCCAACCACCTAGCCCTGTAGCCTTCTGAGTAACAAGACCAGGTACCTATCCCTGTAGCCTTCTGAGTAACAAGACCAGGTACCTAGCCAACCACCTAGCCCTGTAGCCTTCTGAGTAACAAGACCAGGTACCTAACCATGAAGCCTTCTGAGTAACAAGACCAGGTACCTAGCCCTGTAGCCTTCTGAGTAACAAGACCAGGTACCTAGCCCTGTAGCCTTCTGAGTAACAAGACCAGGTACCTAGCCAACCACCTAGCCCTGTAGCCTTCTGAGTAACAAGACCAGGTACCTAGCCAACCACCTAGCCCTGTAGCCTTCTGAGTAACAAGACCAGGTACCTAGCCAACCACCTAACCCTGAAGCCTTCTGAGTAACAAGACCAGGTACCTATCCCTGTAGCCTTCTGAGTAACAAGACCAGGTACCTAGCCAACCACCTAGCCCTGTAGCCTTCTGAGTAACAAGACCAGGTACCTAGCCAACCACCTAGCCCTGTAGCCTTCTGACCAACAAGTTTTTAACTGAAATCAGTCAATTCAATCGTCCATTTGGATGCCATGTTCTCTCAGGGACAACATTGGAGTCAATCAACCCCCACTCTGTCACTGGAATGATGTAATGTAACTAGGGGGGTAGAATATGTCTGCTTCAACACCCATATGGCATATCTAGAACCAGACTACTAGATACCATGTTGAAAAACTGACAGCCCTGGTGGACAAATTATATAATGATTGCTCTGCAAGTACAAAGCACAAGCTCTCAAACAACAACAAACGAGGAGAACATTGATGAGAAGTGGGACATGAAGTCCCATGTACTGACCACTGAGAACATGGAGAGGGGGACACAGCAGAGAACCAGCATTAATACCAACGTTGCTGAGTGGGTGGGGCACTGCTCTGTCTGGAAGGTAGTCAGGACTGAGGTCGATTGAAGTGTACTGTCCCCTAGTGGTCATGCTCAGGACCATATCTGATTTGTGATTTTTTTAAATAATAACTTAAATAAAAGTAAGAGCAGTTTAAAATGTTATTTGTCACATCCCTAAGCCCAAAGACCAATAATGATGTTATTGTGTACCTGGAGACAGTCCGGCGCAGGCGCTGGCTGGACGAGGGCTTCTCTGGGGTGTCCAAGGCTGATGTCCCTCCAGCCTCCTCCCTGGGTAGGATGGTGGTAGTAGATCCCAGAGAGGAGATGGACAGGTTGGCATACGGCTTAGATGGAAGTCTCTTCTGGAAACAACGGGACAGAGTCAGAGGAAGTCTCTCCTGGAAACAACGGGACAGAGTCAGAGGAAGTCTCTCCTGGAAACAACGGGACAGAGTCAGAGGAAGTCTCTCCTGGAAACAACGGGACAGAGTTAGGAGGGTCAGATATATAGAGGATCTGAACATCTAATCTGTCAACAATTAAAGGGCAAGTGTGGTCAATGGGTGGACGAGGAGGACTTTGGCTCACCTTTTTACAGCACTGAGAGCACACAGGCCTGGAGAGAGAGATAAATATTCAGTCACACAACAAGTCTCATTTATTCTGATTAATGTTAAGAGATTCTCCAGTACTTTTGTATATTCTTTAGCCAGTTGTCCTGAAATGTTTAAGTGCCAAAAGTGGTCAACGAAAATTGAGTAGTACATCGTACATAGCACACACACACACACACGTCATTGTTCTCCCTCTCTCTCTCTCTGCTGTGTGTGCGTGAGCATCTTGCTAGCTGTCACTCAAAATGGTGAAGGGCTGAAGCTCATTGGCTAGAATTCGAATTCCTAAGAGGGCTGGCCTATGTGGGGGAAAATGTAGGAAATATGGTGCAGCACAGCTCCCAGAAAAACAGTCACTTCAAACTAGGGATTTCGTGAGGTTAGACAGTAATTCTGCATGTATGAACTATACATTGATACATCCAGCCCAAAGCGGGAGGTTTGAAAAATACTTCGTAGTCACCAAAATTCTGGAGCTCGTCTTTGAACAAAAATTCCACACAAACTCTACTTTTGGTATTTGTATCTTTAGTCCATTGTTGATATAGTACCAAACTGTTTGTCATGTCAGCAATCAAGTTAAGATATATAACTTTAAAAATACAGAAATACTGCCACTATGATAATTGTTTTTGGGTGAAATTGACTTTAGTAAAATATAACACATCAGGGGTTGGAACCGGTTCGGGGAACAGAACCAAAAGTGTTGTTCTTTTACAGTTTTGAGGAACAGAAAGAGAACCAGGAACGAAAGTGATCTATACTGCTCCGGAACAGAACAGTTGTTTTAAAAGCACGGGAACCAGTTAATAACGTTAATTTACCTTCAGGACATTTTTTCCCCCCCTGGCATCCCACAAAAAACACAAGGTGCCTAAGTAAGGCCCTTACTATGCCACTTAGAAATGTATTCCAGTGTCTGCCTGTCAGCAGAACATTTTTGCCAGTGTGTGAAGGCAACCTGATCCTCCGTAGCATAGGCTACTGCACTGACGTTACAAGCATGATTCAGAAATTAGGGAGAGATTTTTAGAGAAGAATGCATTAACGTTTCAATGCTAGTTGCGGATACTATAGTTATCACGTTTCACATTGGATTCATTAACTACAAAAAAGTAAGATGTGTTTTTTTTTATTCTGGTGCCGCTCTGTATACACAGCTTGTTAACTTGCTCTGGTCTAACTTTAAGCCAACTCTCTGCAGTTCAGCCATTCAAAAGGTTCTCCATAGAGGAACTCTGTGTCGCACTGCTTTGCTTTATCTTGGCCAGTTCACAGTTGTAAATGAGAACTTGCTCTCAACTGGCCGACTGGTTAAATTAAAGGTGAAATAAATAATTAAAAATAGAAGCCGCTCCTCCGTAGGTTTAATTATGTGGGCATAAATCAGATAATGCATGTCATAACAAGATTCCCAGCATGGCCTCCCGGGTGGCGCAGTGGTTAAGGGCGCTGTACTGCAGTGCCAGCTGTGCCATCAGAGTCCCTGGGTTCGCGACCGGGAGGTCCGTGGGGCGACGCACAATTGGCCTAGCGTCGTCCGGGTTAGGGAGGGATTGGTCGGTAGGGATCTCCTTGTCTCATCGCGCACCAGCGACTCCTGTGGCGGGCCGGGCGCAGTGCGCGCTAGCCAAGGTTGCCAGGTGCACGGTGTAGCCTCCGACACATTGGTGCGGCTGGCTTCCAGGTTGGATGCGCGCTGTGTTAAGAAGCAGTACGGCTGGTTGGGTTGTGTATCGGAGGACGCATGACATTCAACCTTCGTCTCTCCCGAGCCCGTACGGGACGGGAGTTGTAGCGATGAGACAAGATAGTAGCTACTACAACAATTGGACACTACGAAATTGGGGAGAAAAAGGGGTAAAATTTTAAAAAAATATATTCAAGTCAAGCCTCTTCCTCCCTCTTTCGCTCTCTCACACCAACAAAATTTCAGCCCTACACTTGTCTGTCCATTGCACATGTAAACAACATTTGCACTATCAGCTGCAAAATCAAATCAAATGTTATTCAGGTCACATACACATGGTTAGCAGATGTTCATGCGAGTGTAGCGAAATGCATGTGCTTCTAGTTCCGACAGTGCAGTAATATCTAACAAGTTATCTAACAATTTCACAACAACTACTTTATACACACACAAGTGTAAAGGAATTAATAAGAAAATGTACATATAAATATGCGTAGGCCAAAACTATAGCTTGCCCAATGTCCATAGCAAGCATTTCGTGGTATCCAATCTGCACTGATTGGTGAAGTCATTTAATGTCAAGCTAATTAAAATTAATGATTTCAGAGGCTTAAAACAGAAGAGAAAGTAACAACATATTAATGATTTCAGAGGCTTAAAACAGAAGAGAAAGTAACAACATATTAATGATTTCAGAGGCGTAAAACAGAAGAGAAAGTAACAACATATTAATGATTTCAGAGGCGTAAAACAGAAGAGAAAGTAACAACATATTAATGATTTCAGAGGCGTAAAACAGAAGAGAAAGTAACAACATATTAATGATTTCAGAGGCGTAAAACAGAAGAGAAAGTAACAACATATTAATGATTTCAGAGGCTTAAAACAGAAGAGAAAGTAACAACATATTAATGATTTCAGAGGCGTAAAACAGAAGAGAAAGTAACAACATATTAATGATTTCAGAGGCGTAAAACAGAAGAGAAAGTAACAACATATTAATGATTTCAGAGGCGTAAAACAGAAGAGAAAGTAACAACATATTAATGATTTCAGAGGCGTAAAACAGAAGAGAAAGTAACAACATATTAATGATTTCAGAGGCGTAAAACAGAAGAGAAAGTAACAACATATTAATGATTTCAGAGGCGTAAAACAGAAGAGAAAGTAACAACATATTAATGATTTCAGAGGCGTAAAACAGAAGAGAAAGTAACAACATATTAATGATTTCAGAGGCGTAAAACAGAAGAGAAAGTAACAACATATTAATGATTTCAGAGGCGTAAAACAGAAGAGAAAGTAACAACATATTAATGATTTCAGAGGCGTAAAACAGAAGAGAAAGTAACAACATATTAATGATTTCAGAGGCGTAAAACAGAAGAGAAAGTAACAACATATTAATGATTTCAGAGGCGTAAAACAGAAGAGAAAGTAACAACATATTAATGATTTCAGAGGCGTAAAACAGAAGAGAAAGTAACAACATATTAATGATTTCAGAGGCGTAAAACAGAAGAGAAAGTAACATATTAATGATTTCAGAGGCGTAAAACAGAAGAGAAAGTAACATATTAATGATTTCAGAGGCTTAAAACAGAAGAGAAAGTAACAACATATTAATGATTTCAGAGGCGTAAAACAGAAGAGAAAGTAACAACATATTAATGATTTCAGAGGCGTAAAACAGAAGAGAAAGTAACAACATATTAATGATTTCAGAGGCGTAAAACAGAAGAGAAAGTAACAACATATTAATGATTTCAGAGGCGTAAAACAGAAGAGAAAGTAACAACAACAAATTGGTTCAGAACTTTATTTTTCAGGTCGGAACCAAAAACAATTACATTCTGTTCAGAACGGAACGATTGGAAAATGATTTGGGTTCCAACCACTCACTGCAAAATAACTATAAATGTCTACAACTGTACTATAAATACTGTACTATAAATACTGTACTATAAATACTGTACTATAAATGTACCTTTTGCAGAATTGGCAGGTGTAGGACCGGTTGAAGAAGGAGAACCTTTTAGTCCGACAGGAGAAACACAACTACAGGAGAGGAGGAGGAGGAGGAGGAGGAGGAGGAGAACGGTTTAGTCTGACAGGAAAAACACAACTACAGGAGAGGAGGAGGAGGAGGAGGAGAACGGTTTAGTCTGACAGGAGAGGAGGAGGAGAACGGTTTAGTCTGACAGGAGAAACACAACTACAGGAGAGGAGGAGGACGAGGAGGAGGAGAACGGTTTAGTCTGACAGGAAAAACACAACTACAGGAGAGGAGGAGGAGGAGGAGGAGAACGGTTTAGTCTGACAGGAGAGGAGGAGGAGAACGGTTTAGTCTGACAGGAGAAACACAACTACAGGAGAGGAGGAGGACGAGGAGGAGGAGAACGGTTTAGTCTGACAGGAAAAACACAACTACAGGAGAGGAGGAGGAGGAGGAGGAGAACGGTTTAGTCTGACAGGAAAAACACAACTACAGGAGAGGAGGAGGAGGAGGAGGAGAACGGTTTAGTCTGACAGGAGAGGAGGAGGAGAACGGTTTAGTCTGACAGGAGAAACACAAATACAGGAGAGGAGGAGGACGAGGAGGAGGAGAACGGTTTAGTCTGACAAGAGAAACACAAATACAGGAGAGGAGGAGGAGGAGGAGGAGGAGGAGGAGAACGATTTAGTCTGACAGGAGAAACACAACTACAATAGAGGAGGAGGAGGAGGAGGACGGTTTAGTCTGACAGGAAAAACACAACTACAATAGAGGAGGAGGAGGAGGAGGAGGACGGTTTAGTCTGACACGAGAAACACAACTACAATAGAGGAGGAGGAGGAGGAGGAGGACGGTTTAGTCTGACAGGAGAGGAGGAGGAGAACGGTTTAGTCTGACAGGAAAAACACAACTACAGGAGAGGAGGAGGACGAGGAGGAGGACGGTTTAGTCTGACAGGAAAAACACAACTACAGGAGAGGAGGAGGAGGAGGACGGTTTAGTCTGACAGGAGAGGAGGAGAACTGTTTAGTCTAACAGGAAAAACACAACTACAGGAGAGGAGGAGGAGGAGGAGAACGGTTTAGTCTGACAGGAGAGGAGGAGGAGAACGGTTTAGTCTGACAGGAAAAACACAACTACAGGAGAGGAGGAGGAGGAGGAGAACGGTTTAGTCTGACAGGAGAGGAGGAGGAGAACGGTTTAGTCTGACAGGAGAGGAGGAGGAGAACGGTTTAGTCTGACAGGAGAGGAGGAGGAGAACGGTTTAGTCTGACAGGAGAGGAGGAGGAGAACGGTTTAGACTGACAGGAGAAACACAACTACAGGAGAGGAGGAGGAGAACGGTTTAGTCTGACAGGAGAGGAGGAGGAGAACGGTTTAGTCTGACAGGAGAGGAGGAGGAGAACGGTTTAGTCTGACAGGAGAGGAGGAGGAGAACAGTTTAGTCTGACAGGAGAGGAGGAGGAGAACGGTTTAGTCTGACAGGAGAGGAGGAGGAGAACGGTTTAGTCTGACAGGAGAGGAGGAGGAGAACGGTTTAGTCTGACAGGAGAAACACAACTACAGGAGAGGAGGAGGAGGAGGAGGAGAACGATTTAGTCTGACAAGAGAGGAGGAGGAGAACGGTTTAGTCTGACAGGAGAAACACAACTACAATAGAGGAGGAGGAGGAGGAGGAGGAGGGTTTAGTCTGACAGGAGAGGAGAACGGTTTAGTCTGACAGGAGAGGAGAACGGTTTAGTCTGACAGGAGAGGAGGAGGAGAACGGTTTAGTCTGACAGGAGAGGAGAACGGTTTAGTCTGACAGGAGAGGAGGAGGAGAACGGTTTAGTCTGACAGGAGAGGAGAACGGTTTAGTCTGACAGGAGAAACAACTACAGGAGAGGAGGAGGAGGAGGAGAACGGTTTAGTCTGACAGGAGAGGAGGAGGAGAACGGTTTAGTCTGACAGGAGGAGGAGAACGGTTTAGTCTGACAGGAGGAGGAGGAGGAGAACGGTTTAGTCTGACAGGAAAAACACAACTACAGGAGAGGAGGAGGAGGAGGAGAACGGTTTAGTCTGACAGGAGGAGGAGGAGGAGAACGGTTTAGTCTGACAGGAGGAGGAGGAGGAGAACGGTTTAGTCTGACAGGAGAGGAGGAGGAGAACGGTTTAGTCTGACAGGAGAGGAGGAGGAGAACGGTTTAGTCTGACAGGAGAGGAGGAGGAGAACGGTTTAGACTGACAGGAGAAACACAACTACAGGAGAGGAGGAGGAGAACGGTTTAGTCTGACAGGAGAGGAGGAGGAGAACGGTTTAGTCTGACAGGAGAGGAGG
Source organism: Oncorhynchus clarkii lewisi (assembly GCF_045791955.1). Taxonomy (NCBI): domain Eukaryota; kingdom Metazoa; phylum Chordata; class Actinopteri; order Salmoniformes; family Salmonidae; genus Oncorhynchus; species Oncorhynchus clarkii. The sequence goes on along the minus strand of NC_092178.1, from coordinate 1,549,964 downwards.
AGGAGAACAGTTTAGTCTGACAGGAGAGGAGGAGGAGAACGGTTTAGTCTGACAGGAGAGGAGGAGGAGAACGGTTTAGTCTGACAGGAGAGGAGGAGGAGAACGGTTTAGTCTGACAGGAGAAACACAACTACAGGAGAGGAGGAGGAGGAGAACGATTTAGTCTGACAAGAGAGGAGGAGGAGAACGGTTTAGTCTGACAGGAGAAACACAACTACAATAGAGGAGGAGGAGGAGGAGGGTTTAGTCTGACAGGAGAGGAGAACGGTTTAGTCTGACAGGAGAGGAGGAGGAGAACGGTTTAGTCTGACAGGAGAGGAGAACGGTTTAGTCTGACAGGAGAGGAGGAGGAGAACGGTTTAGTCTGACAGGAGAGGAGAACGGTTTAGTCTGACAGGAGAGGAGGAGGAGAACGGTTTAGTCTGACAGGAGAAACAACTACAGGAGAGGAGGAGGAGGAGGAGGAGAACGGTTTAGTCTGACAGGAGAGGAGGAGGAGAACGGTTTAGTCTGACAGGAGGAGGAGGAGGAGAACGGTTTAGTCTGACAGGAGGAGGAGGAGGAGAACGGTTTAGTCTGACAGGAGAGGAGGAGGAGAACGGTTTAGTCTGACAGGAGAGGAGGAGGAGAACGGTTTAGTCTGACAGGAGGAGGAGGAGGAGGAGAACGGTTAAGTCTGACAGGAGAGGAGGAGGAGAACGGTTTAGTCTGACAGGAGAGGAGGAGGAGAACGGTTTAGTCTGACAGGAGAGGAGGAGGAGAACAGTTTAGTCTGACAGGAGAGGAGGAGGAGAACGGTTTAGTCTGACAGGAGAGGAGGAGGAGAACGGTTTAGTCTGACAGGAGAAACACAACTACAGGAGAGGAGGAGGAGGAGGAGGAGAACGATTTAGTCTGACAAGAGAGGAGGAGGAGAACGGTTTAGTCTGACAGGAGAAACACAACTACAATAGAGGAGGAGGAGGAGGAGGGTTTAGTCTGACAGGAGAGGAGAACGGTTTAGTCTGACAGGAGAGGAGGAGGAGAACGGTTTAGTCTGACAGGAGAGGAGAACGGTTTAGTTTGACAGGAGAGGAGGAGGAGAACGGTTTAGTCTGACAGGAGAGGAGGAGGAGAATGGTTTAGTCTGACAGGAGAGGAGGAGGAGAACGGTTTAGTCTGACAGGAGGAGGAGGAGGAGAACGGTTTAGTCTGACAGGAGGAGGAGGAGGAGAACGGTTAAGTCTGACAGGAGGAGGAGGAGGAGAACGGTTTAGTCTGACAGGAGAGGAGGAGGAGAACGGTTTAGTCTGACAGGAGAGGAGGAGGAGAACGGTTTAGTCTGACAGGAGAGGAGGAGGAGAACGGTTTAGTCTGACAGGAGAGGAGGAGGAGAACGGTTTAGTCTGACAGGAGAGGAGGAGGAGAACGGTTTAGTCTGACAGGAGAGGAGGAGGAGAACGGTTTAGACTGACAGGAGAAACACAGCTAGGGGGGAGGAGGAGGAGGAGGAGGAGGAGGAGGAGGAGAACGGTTTAGTCTGACAGGAGAAACAACTACAGGAGAGGAGGAGGAGGAGAACGGTTAAGTCTGACAGGAGAAACAACTACAGGAGAGGAGGAGAACGGTTTAGTCGGAGAGGAGAGGAGAACGGTTATTTGAGAGATCAGGTCAATATCAAGTCAAAGACATTAAGCGCTCAGATTGGCATGTCAGTTCTTCAAAATCTGCTAGTACAGTATCTAGACAGACCCAGTCCTGCTGGTACAGTATCTAGACAGACCCAGTCCTGCTGGTACAGTATCTAGACAGACCCAGTCCTGCTGGTACAGTATCTAGACAGGCCCAGTCCTGCTAGTACAGTATCTAGACAGGCCCAGTCCTGCTAGTACAGTATCTAGACAGGCCCAGCCCCGCTAGTACAGTATCTAGACAGACCCAGTCCTGCTAGAACAGTATCTAGACAGACCCAGTCCTGCTAGTACAGTGTCTAGACAGGCCCAGCCCCGCTAGTACAGTGTCTAGACAGGCCCAGCCCCGCTAGTACAGTGTCTAGACAGGCCCAGCCCCGCTAGTACAGTATCTAGACAGGCCCAGCCCCGCTAGTACAGTGTCTAGACAGGCCCAGCTCTCACCTTTCCTTTCCTCAGTTCATTGTAGACGTCTTTGTACTGTTGGAACTTCTCCAGCTCAGCTTTGACCAGAACCTGTCTGATGTGCATCACCTCTTCTACTGTTAGAGCCAGACACTCTACAGGGTAGCAGAAGTCCTCCTGAAATAACACACACACACACCACGTTGTGTTATTAAACCCCCACCAGGATATTACTCCCAGGGAGCACAGAGCATGCCCAGACTGATGACAAACAGAAGTGAACAACACAGCAGTTCTGAGGACATATTAACACCCAGTGAGTCATGTAGTCAGTTGGTGTACAAAGTCTAAAATATGTTCCCAAACAGTGTTAGTTTTAAGACTAAAAGTTGTATTAGGTGATCATTGATGACGTAATTGGGTGCATTCCAGGTCGTCATTTTTGCAGTCTGGGGTCCAATAATCTCGGAATATTGTTATATTATACATCAATGTGGTGACGACCTGGAACGCATCCCAAAGTTAGAGTGGAATAACACATCCATGACATACCACCTTAGCACCACTGCTGGGGACAGGGTTTTCCACCTGACAGGAAATAGAACAGCCCAGTATTACTGACAGGACAACTACTGACTCCTCCTCCTCCTCAGTATTACCGACAGGACCACTACCGAAAGGACCACTACCGACTCCTCAGTATTACCGACAGGACCACTACCGACTCCTCAGTATTTCCGACAGGACCACTACCGACTCCTCAGTATTACCGACAGGACCACTACCGACTCCTCACTATTACCGACAGGACCACTACCGACTCCTCACTATTACCGACAGGACCACTACCGACTCCTCACTATTACCGACAGGACCACTACAGACTCCTCAGTATTACCGACAGGACCACTACCGACTCCTCAGTATTACCGACAGGACCACTACCGACTCCTCAGTATTACCGACAGGACCACTACCGACTCCTCAGTATTACCGACAGGACCACTACCGACTCCTCAGTATTACCGACAGGACCACTACCGACTCCTCAGTATTACCGACAGGACCACTACCGACTCCTCAGTATTACCGACAGGACCACTACCGAAGCCTCCTGCACAGTATTACCGACAGGACCACTACCGAAGCCTCCTGCACAGTATTACCGACAGGACCACTACCGAAGCCTCCTGCACAGTATTACCGACAGGACCACTACCGAAGCCTCCTGCACAGTATTACCGACAGGACCACTACCGAAGCCTCAGTATTACCGACAGGACCACTACCGACTCCTCAGTATTACCGACAGGACCACTACCGACTCCTCAGTATTACCGACAGGACCACTACCGACTCCTCAGTATTACCGACAGGACCACTACCGACTCCTCAGTATTACCGACAGGACCACTACCGACTCCTCAGTATTACCGACAGGACCACTACCGACAGCACCACTACCGACTCCTCAGTATTACCGACAGGACCACTACCGACTCCTTCTCCTCAGTATTACCGACAGGACCACTACCGACTCCTCAGTATTACCGACAGGACCACTACCGACTCCTCAGTATTACCGACAGGACCACTACCGACTCCTCAGTATTACCGACAGGACCACTACCGACTCCTCAGTATTACCGACAGGACCACTACCGACTCCTCAGTATTACCGACAGGACCACTACCGACTCCTCAGTATTACCGACAGGACCACTACCGACTCCTCAGTATTACCGACAGGACCACTACCGACTCCTCAGTATTACCGACAGGACCACTACCGACTCCTCAGTATTACCGACAGGACCACAACCGACTCCTCAGTATTACCGACAGGACCACTACCGACTCCTCAGTATTACCGACAGGACCACTACCGACTCCTCAGTATTACCGACAGGACCACTACCGACTCCTCAGTATTACCGACAGGACCACTACCGAAGCCTCAGTATTACCGACAGGACCACTACCGACTCCTCAGTATTACAGACAGGACCACTACCGACTCCTCAGTATTACCGACAGGACCACTACCGACAGGACCACTACCGACTCCTCAGTATTACCGACAGGACCACTACCGACTCCTCGGTATTACCGACAGGACCACTACAGACTCCTCAGTATTACCGACAGGACCACTACCGACTCCTCTGTATTACCGACAGGACCACTACCGACTCCTCTGTATTACCGACAGGACCACTACCGACTCCTCAGTATTACCGACAGGACCACTACCGACTCCTCAGTATTACCGACAGGACCACTACCGACTCCTCAGTATTACCGACAGGACCACTACAGACTCCTCGGTATTACCGACAGGACCACTACCGACTCCTCAGTATTACCGACAGGACCACTACCGACTCCTCCTCCTCCTCCTCAGTATTACCGATAGGACCACTACCGACTCCTCAGTATTACCGACAGGACCACTAACGACTCCTCCTCCTCCTCAGTATTACCGACAGGACCACTACCGATTCCTCAGTATTACCGACAGGACCACTACCGACTCCTCCTCCTCAGTATTACCGACAGGGCCACTAACGACTCCTCCTCAGTACTACCGACAGGACCACTACCGACTCTTCCTCAGTATTACCGACAGGACCACTACCGACTCCTCCTCCTCCTCCTCAGTATTACCGATAGGACCACTACCGACTCCTCAGTATTACCGACAGGACCACTACCGACTCCTCAGTATTACCGACAGGACCACTACCGACTCCTCAGTATTACCGACAGGACCACTACCGACTCCTTCTCCTCAGTATTACCGACAGGACCACTACCGACTCCTCCTCCTCAGTATTACCGACAGGACCACTACCGACTTCTCAGTATTACTGACAGGACCACTACCGACTCCTCAGTATTACTGACAGGACCACTACCGACTTCTCAGTATTACCGACAGGACCACTACCGACTCTTCCTCAGTATTACCGACAGGACCACTACCGACTCTTCCTCAGTATTACCGACAGGACCACTACCGACTCTTCCTCAGTATTACCGACAGGACCACTACCGACTCCTCCTCCTCCTCCTCAGTATTACCGACAGGACCACTACCGACTCCTCAGTATTACCGACAGGACCACTACCGACTCCTCCTCCTCCTCCTCCTCCTCAGTATTACCGACAGGACCACTACCGACTCCTCCGTATTACCGAAAGGACCACTACCGACAGGACCACTACCGACTCCTCAGTATTACCGACAGGACCACTACCGACTCCTCAGTACTACCGACAGGACCACTACCGACTCCTCCTCCTCCTCCTCCTCCTCCTCAGTATTACCGACAGGACCACTACCGACTCCTCAGTATTACCGACAGGACCACTACCGACTCCTACTCCTCCGTATTACCGAAAGGACCACTACCGACAGCACCACTACCGACTCCTCAGTATTACCGACAGGACCACTACCGACAGGACCACTACCGACAGGACCACTACCGACTCCTCAGTATTACCGACAGGACCACTACCGACTCCTCAGTATTACCGACAGGACCACTACAGACTCCTCAGTATTACCGACAGGACCACTACAGACTCCTCAGTATTACCGACAGGACCACTACCGACTCCTCAGTATTACCGACAGGACCACTACAGACTCCTCAGTATTACCGACAGGACCACTACCGACTCCTCAGTATTACCGACAGGACCACTACCGACTCCTCAGTATTACCGACAGGACCACTACCGACTCCTCAGTATTACCGACAGGACCACTACCGACTCCTCAGTATTACCGACAGGACCACTACCGACAGCACCACTACCGACTCCTCAGTATTACCGACAGGACCACTACCGACTCCTTCTCCTCAGTATTACCGACAGGACCACTACCGACAGGACCACTACCGACTCCTCAGTATTACTGACAGGACCACTACCGACTCCTCAGTATTACCGACAGGACCACTACCGACTCCTCAGTATTACCGACAGGACCACTACCGACAGGACCACTACCGACTCCTCAGTATTACTGACAGGACCACTACCGACTCCTCAGTATTACCGACAGGACCACTACCGACTCTTCCTCAGTATTACCGACAGGACCACTACCGACTCTTCCTCAGTATTACCGACAGGACCACTACCGACTCCTCAGTATTACCGACAGGACCTCTACAGACACCTCAGTACTACAGACAGGACCACTAACGACTCCTCCTCCTCCTCAGTATTACCGACAGGACCACTACCGATTCCTCAGTATTACCGACAGGACCACTACCGACTCCTCCTCCTCAGTATTACCGACAGGGCCACTAACGACTCCTCCTCAGTACTACCGACAGGACCACTACCGACTCTTCCTCAGTATTACCGACAGGACCACTACCGACTCCTCCTCCTCCTCCTCAGTATTACCGATAGGACCACTACCGACTCCTCAGTATTACCGACAGGACCACTACCGACTCCTCAGTATTACCGACAGGACCACTACCGACTCCTCAGTATTACCGACAGGACCACTACCGACTCCTTCTCCTCAGTATTACCGACAGGACCACTACCGACTCCTCCTCCTCAGTATTACCGACAGGACCACTACCGACTCCTCAGTATTACTGACAGGACCACTACCGACTCCTCAGTATTACTGACAGGACCACTACCGACTTCTCAGTATTACCGACAGGACCACTACCGACTCTTCCTCAGTATTACCGACAGGACCACTAACGACTCTTCCTCAGTATTACCGACAGGACCACTACCGACTCTTCCTCAGTATTACCGACAGGACCACTACCGACTCTTCCTCAGTACTACCGACAGGACCACTACCGACTCCTCCTCCTCCTCCTCCTCCTCAGTATTACCGACAGGACCACTACCGACTCCTCAGTATTACCGACAGGACCACTACCGACTCCTACTCCTCCGTATTACCGAAAGGACCACTACCGACAGCACCACTACCGACTCCTCAGTATTACCGACAGGACCACTACCGACAGGACCACTACCGACAGGACCACTACCGACTCCTCAGTATTACCGACAGGACCACTACCGACTCCTCAGTATTACCGACAGGACCACTACAGACTCCTCAGTATTACCGACAGGACCACTACAGACTCCTCAGTATTACCGACAGGACCACTACCGACTCCTCAGTATTACCGACAGGACCACTACAGACTCCTCAGTATTACCGACAGGACCACTACCGACTCCTCAGTATTACCGACAGGACCACTACCAACTCCTCAGTATTACCGACAGGACCACTACCGACTCCTCAGTATTACCGACAGGACCACTACCGACTCCTCAGTATTACCGACAGGACCACTACCGACAGCACCACTACCGACTCCTCAGTATTACCGACAGGACCACTACCGACTCCTTCTCCTCAGTATTACCGACAGGACCACTACCGACAGGACCACTACCGACTCCTCAGTATTACTGACAGGACCACTACCGACTCCTCAGTATTACCGACAGGACCACTACCGACTCCTCAGTATTACCGACAGGACCACTACCGACAGGACCACTACCGACTCCTCAGTATTACTGACAGGACCACTACCGACTCCTCAGTATTACCGACAGGACCACTACCGACTCTTCCTCAGTATTACCGACAGGACCACTACCGACTCTTCCTCAGTATTACCGACAGGACCACTACCGACTCTTCCTCAGTATTACCGACAGGACCACTACCGACTCCTCCTCCTCCTCCTCAGTATTTCCGACAGGACCACTACCGACTCCTCAGTATTACCGACAGGACCACTACCGACTCCTCCTCCTCCTCCTCAGTATTACCGACAGGACCACTACCGACTCCTCAGTATTACCGACAGGACCACTACCGACTCCTCCTCCTCCTCCTCAGTATTACCGACAGGACCACTACCGACTCCTCAGTATTACCGACAGGACCACTACCGACTCCTCAGTATTACCGACAGGACCACTACCGACTCCTCAGTATTACCGACAGGACCACTACCGACTCCTCAGTACTACCGACAGGACCACTACCGACTCCTCCTCCTCCTCCTCAGTATTACCGACAGGACCAATACCGACTCCTCAGTATTACCGACAGGACCACTACCGACTCCTACTCCTCCGTATTACCGAAAGGACCACTACCGACAGCACCACTACCGACTCCTCAGTATTACCGACAGGACCACTACCGACAGGACCACTACCGACTCCTCAGTATTACCGACAGGACCACTACCGACTCCTCAGTATTACCGACAGGACCACTACAGACTCCTCAGTATTACCGACAGGACCACTAACGACTCCTCAGTATTACCGACAGGACCACTACCGACTCCTCAGTATTACCGACAGGACCACTACCGACTCCTCAGTATTACCGACAGGACCACTACCGACTCCTCAGTATTACCGACAGGACCACTACCGACTCCTCAGTATTACCGACAGGACCACTACCGACAGCACCACTACCGACTCCTCAGTATTACCGACAGGACCACTACCGACTCCTTCTCCTCAGTATTACCGACAGGACCACTACCGACAGGACCACTACCGACTCCTCAGTATTACTGACAGGACCACTACCGACTCCTCAGTATTACCGACAGGACCACTACCGACTCCTCAGTATTACCGACAGGACCACTACCGACAGGACCACTACCGACTCCTCAGTATTACTGACAGGACCACTACCGACTCCTCAGTATTACCGACAGGACCACTACCGACTCTTCCTCAGTATTACCGACAGGACCACTACCGACTCTTCCTCAGTATTACCGACAGGACCACTACCGACTCTTCCTCAGTATTACCGACAGGACCACTACCGACTCCTCCTCCTCCTCCTCAGTATTTCCGACAGGACCACTACCGACTCCTCAGTATTACCGACAGGACCACTACCGACTCCTCCTCCTCCTCCTCAGTATTACCGACAGGACCACTACCGACTCCTCAGTATTACCGACAGGACCACTACCGACTCCTCCTCCTCCTCCTCAGTATTACCGACAGGACCACTACCGACTCCTCAGTATTACCGACAGGACCACTACCGACTCCTCCTCCTCCTCCTCAGTATTACCGACAGGACCACTACCGACTCCTCAGTATTACCGACAGGACCACTACCGACTCCTCAGTACTACCGACAGGACCACTACCGACTCCTCCTCCTCCTCCTCAGTATTACCGACAGGACCAATACCGACTCCTCAGTATTACCGACAGGACCACTACCGACTCCTACTCCTCCGTATTACCGAAAGGACCACTACCGACAGCACCACTACCGACTCCTCAGTATTACCGACAGGACCACTACCGACAGGACCACTACCGACTCCTCAGTATTACCGACAGGACCACTACCGACTCCTCAGTATTACCGACAGGACCACTACAGACTCCTCAGTATTACCGACAGGACCACTAACGACTCCTCAGTATTACCGACAGGACCACTACCGACTCCTCAGTATTACCGACAGGACCACTACCGACTCCTCAGTATTACCGACAGGACCACTACCGACTCCTCAGTATTACCGACAGGACCACTACCGACTCCTCAGTATTACCGACAGGACCACTACCGACAGCACCACTACCGACTCCTCAGTATTACCGACAGGACCACTACCGACTCCTCAGTATTACCGACAGGACCACTACCGACAGGACCACTACCGACTCCTCAGTATTACTGACAGGACCACTACCGACTCCTCAGTATTACCGACAGGACCACTACCGACTCCTCAGTATTACCGACAGGACCTCTACAGACACCTCAGTACTACAGACAGGACCACTAACGACTCCTCCTCCTCCTCAGTATTACTGAAAGGACCACTACCGATTCCTCAGTATTACCGACAGGACCACTACCGACAGGACCACTACCGACTCCTCAGCATTACCGACAGGACCACTACCGACTCCTCCTCCTCAGTATTACCGACAGGACCACTACCGACTCCTCCTCCTCCTCCTCAGTATTACCGATAGGACCACTACCGACTCCTCAGTATTACCGACAGGACCACTACCGACTCCTCAGTATTACCGACAGGACCACTACCGACAGGACCACTACCGACTCCTCAGTATTACTGACAGGACCACTACCGACTCCTCAGTATTACCGACAGGACCACTACCGACTCTTCCTCAGTATTACCGACAGGACCACTACCGACTCTTCCTCAGTATTACCGACAGGACCACTACCGACTCTTCCTCAGTATTACCGACAGGACCACTACCGACTCCTCCTCCTCCTCCTCAGTATTACCGACAGGACCACTACCGACTCCTCAGTATTACCGACAGGACCACTACCGACTCCTCCTCCTCCTCCTCAGTATTACCGACAGGACCACTACCGACTCCTCAGTATTACCGACAGGACCACTACCGACTCCTCCTCCTCCTCCTCAGTATTACCGACAGGACCACTAGCGACTCCTCAGTATTACCGACAGGACCACTACCGACTCCTACTCCTCCGTATTACCGAAAGGACCACTACCGACAGGACCACTACCGACTCCTCAGTATTACCGACAGGACCACTACCGACTCCTCAGTACTACCGACAGGACCACTACCGACTCCTCCTCCTCCTCCTCAGTATTACCGACAGGACCAATACCGACTCCTCAGTATTACCGACAGGACCACTACCGACTCCTACTCCTCCGTATTACCGAAAGGACCACTACCGACAGCACCACTACCGACTCCTCAGTATTACCGACAGGACCACTACCGACAGGACCACTACCGACTCCTCAGTATTACCGACAGGACCACTACCGACTCCTCAGTATTACCGACAGGACCACTACAGACTCCTCAGTATTTACCGACAGGACCACTAACGACTCCTCAGTATTACCGACAGGACCACTACCGACTCCTCAGTATTACCGACAGGACCACTACCGACTCCTCAGTATTACCGACAGGACCACTACCGACTCCTCAGTATTACCGACAGGACCACTACCGACTCCTCAGTATTACCGACAGGACCACTACCGACAGCACCACTACCGACTCCTCAGTATTACCGACAGGACCACTACCGACTCCTTCTCCTCAGTACTACCGACAGGACCACTACCGACAGGACCACTACCGACTCCTCAGTATTACTGACAGGACCACTACCGACTCCTCAGTATTACCGACAGGACCACTACCGACTCCTCAGTATTACCGACAGGACCTCTACAGACACCTCAGTACTACAGACAGGACCACTAACGACTCCTCCTCCTCCTCAGTATTACTGAAAGGACCACTACCGATTCCTCAGTATTACCGACAGGACCACTACCGACAGGACCACTACCGACTCCTCAGCATTACCGACAGGACCACTACCGACTCCTCCTCCTCAGTATTACCGACAGGACCACTACCGACTCCTCCTCCTCCTCCTCAGTATTACCGATAGGACCACTACCGACTCCTCAGTATTACCGACAGGACCACTACCGACTCCTCAGTATTACCGACAGGACCACTACCGACTCCTCAGTATTACCGACAGGACCACTACCGACTCCTCAGTATTACCGACAGGACCACTACCGACTCCTCAGTATTACCGACAGGACCACTACCGACTCCTCAGTATTACCGACAGGACCACTACCGACTCCTCAGTATTACCGACAGGACCACTACCGACTCCTCAGTATTACCGACAGGACCACTACCGACTCCTCAGTATTACCGACAGGACCACTACCGACTCCTCAGTATTACCGACAGGACCACTACCGACTCCTCAGTATTACCGACAGGACCACTACCGACTCCTCAGTATTACCGACAGGACCACTACCGACTCCTCAGTATTACCGACAGGACCACTACCGACAGCACCACTACATACTCCTCAGTATTACCGAAAGGACCACTACCGACTCCTTCTCCTCAGTATTACCGACAGGACCACTACAGACAGGACCACTACCGACTCCTCAGTATTACTGACAGGACCACTACCGACTCCTCAGTATTACTGACAGGACCACTACCGACTCCTCAGTATTACCGACAGGACCACTACCGACTCCTCAGTATTACCGACAGGACCACTACCGACTCCTCCTCCTCCTCCTCAGTATTACCGACAGGACCACTACCGACTCCTCAGTATTACCGACAGGACCACTACCGACTCCTACTCCTCCGTATTACCGAAAGGACCACTACCGACAGGACCACTACCGACTCCTCAGTATTACCGACAGGACCACTACCGACTCCTCAGTACTACCGACAGGACCACTACCGACTCCTCCTCCTCCTCCTCAGTATTACCGACAGGACCAATACCGACTCCTCAGTATTACCGACAGGACCACTACCGACTCCTACTCCTCCGTATTACCGAAAGGACCACTACCGACAGCACCACTACCGACTCCTCAGTATTACCGACAGGACCACTACCGACAGGACCACTACCGACTCCTCAGTATTACCGACAGGACCACTACCGACTCCTCAGTATTACCGACAGGACCACTACAGACTCCTCAGTATTACCGACAGGACCACTAACGACTCCTCAGTATTACCGACAGGACCACTACCGACTCCTCAGTATTACCGACAGGACCACTACCGACTCCTCAGTATTACCGACAGGACCACTACCGACTCCTCAGTATTACCGACAGGACCACTACCGACTCCTCAGTATTACCGACAGGACCACTACCGACAGCACCACTACCGACTCCTCAGTATTACCGACAGGACCACTACCGACTCCTCAGTATTACCGACAGGACCACTACCGACAGGACCACTACCGACTCCTCAGTATTACTGACAGGACCACTACCGACTCCTCAGTATTACCGACAGGACCACTACCGACTCCTCAGTATTACCGACAGGACCTCTACAGACAACTCAGTACTACAGACAGGACCACTAACGACTCCTCCTCCTCCTCAGTATTACTGAAAGGACCACTACCGATTCCTCAGTATTACCGACAGGACCACTACCGACAGGACCACTACCGACTCCTCAGCATTACCGACAGGACCACTACCGACTCCTCCTCCTCAGTATTACCGACAGGACCACTACCGACTCCTCTACCTAGGACCACTACCGACTCCTCAGTATTACCGACAGGACCACTACCGACTCCTCAGTACCGACAGGACCACTACCGACAGGACCACTACCGACTCCTCAGTATTACGACAGGACCACTACCGACTCCTCCTCTACCGACAGGACCACTCTCTTCCTCAGTATTACCGACAGGACCACTACCGACTCTTCCTCAGTATTACCGACAGGACCACTACCGACAGTATTACCGACAGGACCACTACCGACTACCGACAGGACCACTACCGACTCCTCAGTATTACCGACAGGACCACTACCGACTCCTCCTCCTCCTCCTCAGTATTACCGACAGGACCACTACCGACTCCTCAGTATTACCGACAGGACCACTACCGACTCCTACTCCTCCGTATTACCGAAAGGACCACTACCGACAGGACCACTACCGACTCCTCAGTATTACCGACAGGACCACTACCGACTCCTCAGTACTACCGACAGGACCACTACCGACTCCTCCTCCTCCTCCTCAGTATTACCGACAGGACCAATACCGACTCCTCAGTATTACCGACAGGACCACTACCGACTCCTACTCCTCCGTATTACCGAAAGGACCACTACCGACAGCACCACTACCGACTCCTCAGTATTACCGACAGGACCACTACCGACAGGACCACTACCGACTCCTCAGTATTACCGACAGGACCACTACCGACTCCTCAGTATTACCGACAGGACCACTACAGACTCCTCAGTATTACCGACAGGACCACTAACGACTCCTCAGTATTACCGACAGGACCACTACCGACTCCTCAGTATTACCGACAGGACCACTACCGACTCCTCAGTATTACCGACAGGACCACTACCGACTCCTCAGTATTACCGACAGGACCACTACCGACTCCTCAGTATTACCGACAGGACCACTACCGACAGCACCACTACCGACTCCTCAGTATTACCGACAGGACCACTACCGACTCCTTCTCCTCAGTACTACCGACAGGACCACTACCGACAGGACCACTACCGACTCCTCAGTATTACTGACAGGACCACTACCGACTCCTCAGTATTACCGACAGGACCACTACCGACTCCTCAGTATTACCGACAGGACCTCTACAGACACCTCAGTACTACAGACAGGACCACTAACGACTCCTCCTCCTCCTCAGTATTACTGAAAGGACCACTACCGATTCCTCAGTATTACCGACAGGACCACTACCGACAGGACCACTACCGACTCCTCAGCATTACCGACAGGACCACTACCGACTCCTCCTCCTCAGTATTACCGACAGGACCACTACCGACTCCTCCTCCTCCTCCTCAGTATTACCGATAGGACCACTACCGACTCCTCAGTATTACCGACAGGACCACTACCGACTCCTCAGTATTACCGACAGGACCACTACCGACTCCTCAGTATTACCGACAGGACCACTACCGACTCCTCAGTATTACCGACAGGACCACTACCGACTCCTCAGTATTACCGACAGGACCACTACCGACTCCTCAGTATTACCGACAGGACCACTACCGACTCCTCAGTATTACCGACAGGACCACTACCGACTCCTCAGTATTACCGACAGGACCACTACCGACTCCTCAGTATTACCGACAGGACCACTACCGACAGCACCACTACATACTCCTCAGTATTACCGACAGGACCACTACCGACTCCTTCTCCTCAGTATTACCGACAGGACCACTACAGACAGGACCACTACCGACTCCTCAGTATTACTGACAGGACCACTACCGACTCCTCAGTATTACTGACAGGACCACTACCGACTCCTCAGTATTACCGACAGGACCACTACCGACTCCTCAGTATTACCGACAGGACCACTACCGACTCCTCAGTATTACCGACAGGACCACTACAGACACCTCAGTACTACAGACAGGACCACTACCGACTCCTCCTCCTCCTCAGTATTACCAACAGGACCACTACCGATTCCTCAGTATTACCGACAGGACCACTACAGACAGGACCACTACCGACTCCTCAGTATTACTGACAGGACCACTACCGACTCCTCAGTATTACTGACAGGACCACTACCGACTCCTCAGTATTACCGACAGGACCACTACCGACTCCTCAGTATTACCGACAGGACCACTACCGACTCCTCAGTATTACCGACAGGACCACTACAGACACCTCAGTACTACAGACAGGACCACTACCGACTCCTCCTCCTCCTCAGTATTACCGACAGGACCACTACCGATTCCTCAGTATTACCGACAGGACCACTACCGACAGGACCACTACCGACTCCTCAGCATTACCGACAGGACCACTACCGACTCCTCCTCCTCAGTATTACCGACAGGACCACTCCGACAGGACCACTACCGACTCCTCAGTATTACTGACAGGACCACTACCGACTCCTCAGTATTACCGACAGGACCACTACCGACTCCTCAGTATTACCGACAGGACCACTACCGACTCTTCCTCAGTATTACCGACAGGACCACTACCGACTCCTCCTCCTCCTCCTCAGTATTACCGACAGGACCACTACCGACGCCTCAGTATTACCGACAGGACCACTACCGACTCCTACTCCTCCGTATTACCGAAAGGACCACTACCGACAGGACCAATACCGACTCCTCAGTATTACCGACAGGACCACTACCGACTCCTCAGTACTACGGACAGGACCACTACCGACGCCTCAGTACTACAGACAGGACCACTACCGACAGGACCACTACCGACTCCTCCTCCTCCTCCTCAGTATTACCGACAGGACCACTACCGACTCCTCCTCCTCCTCCTCCTCAGTATTACCGACAGGACCACTACCGACTCCTCAGTATTACCGACAGGACCACTACCGACTCTTCCTCAGTATTACCGACAGGACCACTACCGACTCCTCCTCCTCCTCCTCAGTATTACCGACAGGACCACTACCGACGCCTCAGTATTACCGACAGGACCACTACCGACTCCTACTCCTCCGTATTACCGAAAGGACCACTACCGACAGGACCAATACCGACTCCTCAGTATTACCGACAGGACCACTACCGACTCCTCAGTACTACGGACAGGACCACTACCGACGCCTCAGTACTACAGACAGGACCACTACCGACAGGACCACTACCGACTCCTCCTCCTCCTCCTCAGTATTACCGACAGGACCACTACCCGACAGGACCACTACCGACTCCTCCACCTCCTCCTCCTCAGTATTACCGACAGGACCACTACCGACTCCTCAGTATTACCGACAGGACCACTACCGAATTCTACTCCTCCGTATTACCGAAAGGACCACTACCGACAGGACCACTACCGACTCCTCAGTATTACCGACAGGACCACTACCGACTCCTCAGTACTACCGACAGGACCACTACCGACGCCTCAGTACTACAGACAGGACCACTACCGACAAGACCACTACCGACTCCTCAGTATTACCGACAGGACCACTACCGACTCCTCAGTATTACCGACAGGACCACTACCGACAAGACCACTACCGACTCCTCAGTATTACCGACAGGACCACTACCGACTCCTCAGTATTACCGACAGGACCACTACCGACTCCTCAGTATTACCGACAGGACCACTACCGACTCCTCAGTATTACCGACAGGACCACTACCGACAGGACCACTACCGACTCCTCAGTATTACCGACAGGACCACTACCGACTCCTCAGTATTACCGACAGGACCACTACCGACTCCTCAGTATTACCGACAGGACCACTACCGACTCCTCAGTATTACCGACAGGACCACTACCGAAGCCTCCTGCACAGTATTACCGACAGGACCACTTCCAAAGCCTCCTGCACAGTATTACCGACAGGACCACTTCCAAAGCCTCCTGCACAGTATTACCGACAGGACCACTTCCAAAGCCTCCTGCACAGTATTACCGACAGGACCACTTCCAAAGCCTCCTGCACAGTATTACCGACAGGACCACTTCCAAAGCCTCCTGCACAGTATTACCGACAGGACCACTACCGACTCCTCAGTATTACCGACAGGACCACTACCGACTCCTCAGTATTACCGACAGGACCACTACCGACTCCTCAGTATTACCGACAGGACCACTACCGACTCCTCAGTATTACCGACAGGACCACTACCGACTCCTCAGTATTACCGACAGGACCACTACAAACTCCTCAGTATTACCGACAGGACCACTACCGACTCCTCAGTATTACCGACAGGACCACTACCGACTCCTCAGTATTACCGACAGGACCACTACCGACTCCTCAGTATTACCGACAGGACCACTACCGACTCCTCAGTATTACCGACAGGACCACTACCGACTCCTCAGTATTACCGACAGGACCACTACCGACTCCTCAGTATTACCGACAGGACCACTACCGACTCCTCAGTATTACCGACAGGACCACTACCGACTCCTCAGTATTACCGACAGGACCACTACCGACTCCTCAGTATTACCGACAGGACCACTACCGACTCCTCAGTATTACCGACAGGACCACTACCGACTCCTCAGTATTACCGACAGGACCACTACCGACTCCTCAGTATTACCGACAGGACCACTACCGACTCCTCAGTATTACCGACAGGACCACTACCGAATCCTCAGTATTACCGACAGGACCACTACCGAATCCTCAGTATTACCGACAGGACCACTACCGAATCCTCAGTATTACCGACAGGACCACTACCGACTCCTCCGTATTACCGAAAGGACCACTACCGACAGGACCACTACCGACTCCTCAGTATTACCGACAGGACCACTACCGACTCCTCAGTACTACGGACAGGACCACTACCGACGCCTCAGTACTACAGACAGGACCACTACCGACAGGACCACTACCGACTCCTCCTCCTCCTCCTCCTCAGTATTACCGACAGGACCACTACCGACTCCTCCTCCTCCTCAGTATTACCGACAGGACCACTACCGACTCCTCAGTATTACCGACAGGACCACTACCGACTTCTACTCCTCCGTATTACCGAAAGGACCACTACCGACAGGACCACTACCGACTCCTCAGTATTACCGACAGGACCACTACAGACTCCTCAGTACTACCGACAGGACCACTACCGACGCCTCAGTACTACAGACAGGACCACTACCGACAAGACCACTACCGAATCCTCAGTATTACCGACAGGACCACTACCGACTCCTCAGTATTACCGACAGGACCACTACCGACAAGACCACTACCGACTCCTCAGTATTACCGACAGGACCACTACCGACTACTCAGTATTACCGACAGGACCACTACCGACTCCTCAGTATTACCGACAGGACCACTACCGACTCCTCAGTATTACCGACAGGACCACTACCGACTCCTCAGTATTACCGACAGGACCACTACCGACTCCTCAGTATTACCGACAGGACCACTACCGACTCCTCAGTATTACCGACAGGACCACTACAGACTCCTCAGTATTACCGACAGGACCACTACCGAAGCCTCCTGCACAGTATTACCGACAGGACCACTTCCGAAGCCTCCTGCACAGTATTACCGACAGGACCACTACCGACTCCTCAGTATTACCGACAGGACCACTACCGACTCCTCAGTATTACCGACAGGACCACTACCGACTCCTCAGTACCACCGACAGGACCACTACCGACGCCTCAGTACTACAGACAGGACCACTACCGACAAGACCACTACCGACTCCTCAGTATTACCGACAGGACCACTACCGACTCCTCAGTATTACCGACAGGACCACTACCGACAGGACCACTACCGACTCCTCAGTATTACCGACAGGACCACTACCGACTCCTCAGTATTACCGACAGGACCACTACCGACTCCTCAGTATTACCGACAGGACCACTACCGACTCCTCAGTATTACCGACAGGACCACTACCGACTCCTCAGTATTACCGACAGGACCACTACCGACTCCTCAGTATTACCGACAGGACCACTACCGACTCCTCAGTATTACCGACAGGACCACTACCGACTCCTCAGTATTACCGACAGGACCACTACCGACTCCTCAGTATTACCGACAGGACAACTACCGACTCCTCAGTATTACCGACAGGACCACTACCGACTCCTCAGTATTACCGACAGGACCACTACCGACTCCTCAGTATTACCGACAGGACAACTACCGACTCCTCAGTATTACCGACAGGACCACTACCGACTCCTCAGTATTACCGACAGGACCACTACCGACTCCTCAGTATTACCGACAGGACCACTACAGACTCCTCAGTATTACCGACAGGACCACTACAGACTTCTCAGTATTACCGACAGGACCACTTCCAAAGCCTCCTGCACAGTATTACCGACAGGACCACTACCGACTCCTCAGTATTACCGACAGGACCACTACCGACTCCTCAGTATTACCGACAGGACCACTACCGACTCCTCAGTATTACCGACAGGACCACTACCGACTCCTCAGTATTACCGACAGGACCACTACCGACTCCTCAGTATTACCGACAGGACCACTACAAACTCCTCAGTATTACCGACAGGACCACTACCGACTCCTCAGTATTACCGACAGGACCACTACCGACTCCTCAGTATTACCGACAGGACCACTACCGACTCCTCAGTATTACCGACAGGACCACTACCGACTCCTCAGTATTACCGACAGGACCACTACCGACTCCTCAGTATTACCGACAGGACCACTACCGACTCCTCAGTATTACCGACAGGACCACTACCGACTCCTCAGTATTACCGACAGGACCACTACCGACTCCTCAGTATTACCGACAGGACCACTACCGACTCCTCAGTATTACCGACAGGACCACTACCGACTCCTCAGTATTACCGACAGGACCACTACCGACTCCTCAGTATTACCGACAGGACCACTACCGACTCCTCAGTATTACCGACAGGACCACTACCGACTCCTCAGTATTACCGACAGGACCACTACCGAATCCTCAGTATTACCGACAGGACCACTACCGAATCCTCAGTATTACCGACAGGACCACTACCGAATCCTCAGTATTACCGACAGGACCACTACCGACTCCTCCGTATTACCGAAAGGACCACTACCGACAGGACCACTACCGACTCCTCAGTATTACCGACAGGACCACTACCGACTCCTCAGTACTACGGACAGGACCACTACCGACGCCTCAGTACTACAGACAGGACCACTACCGACAGGACCACTACCGACTCCTCCTCCTCCTCCTCCTCAGTATTACCGACAGGACCACTACCGACTCCTCCTCCTCCTCAGTATTACCGACAGGACCACTACCGACTCCTCAGTATTACCGACAGGACCACTACCGACTTCTACTCCTCCGTATTACCGAAAGGACCACTACCGACAGGACCACTACCGACTCCTCAGTATTACCGACAGGACCACTACAGACTCCTCAGTACTACCGACAGGACCACTACCGACGCCTCAGTACTACAGACAGGACCACTACCGACAAGACCACTACCGAATCCTCAGTATTACCGACAGGACCACTACCGACTCCTCAGTATTACCGACAGGACCACTACCGACAAGACCACTACCGACTCCTCAGTATTACCGACAGGACCACTACCGACTACTCAGTATTACCGACAGGACCACTACCGACTCCTCAGTATTACCGACAGGACCACTACCGACTCCTCAGTATTACCGACAGGACCACTACCGACTCCTCAGTATTACCGACAGGACCACTACCGACTCCTCAGTATTACCGACAGGACCACTACCGACTCCTCAGTATTACCGACAGGACCACTACAGACTCCTCAGTATTACCGACAGGACCACTACCGAAGCCTCCTGCACAGTATTACCGACAGGACCACTTCCGAAGCCTCCTGCACAGTATTACCGACAGGACCACTACCGACTCCTCAGTATTACCGACAGGACCACTACCGACTCCTCAGTATTACCGACAGGACCACTACCGACTCCTCAGTACCACCGACAGGACCACTACCGACGCCTCAGTACTACAGACAGGACCACTACCGACAAGACCACTACCGACTCCTCAGTATTACCGACAGGACCACTACCGACTCCTCAGTATTACCGACAGGACCACTACCGACAGGACCACTACCGACTCCTCAGTATTACCGACAGGACCACTACCGACTCCTCAGTATTACCGACAGGACCACTACCGACTCCTCAGTATTACCGACAGGACCACTACCGACTCCTCAGTATTACCGACAGGACCACTACCGACTCCTCAGTATTACCGACAGGACCACTACCGACTCCTCAGTATTACCGACAGGACCACTACCGACTCCTCAGTATTACCGACAGGACCACTACCGACTCCTCAGTATTACCGACAGGACCACTACCGACTCCTCAGTATTACCGACAGGACAACTACCGACTCCTCAGTATTACCGACAGGACCACTACCGACTCCTCAGTATTACCGACAGGACCACTACCGACTCCTCAGTATTACCGACAGGACCACTACAGACTCCTCAGTATTACCGACAGGACCACTACAGACTTCTCAGTATTACTGACAGGACCACTACCGAAGCCTCCTGCACAGTATTACCGACAGGACCACTACCGACTCCTCAGTATTACCGACAGGACCACTACCGACTCCTCAGTATTACCGACAGGACCACTACCGACAGCACCACTACCGACTCCTCAGTATTACCGACAGGACCACTACCGACTCCATCTCCTCAGTATTACCGACAGGACCACTACAGACAGGACCACTACCGACTCCTCAGTATTACTGACAGGACCACTACCGACTCCTCAGTATTACCGACAGGACCACTACCGACTCCTCAGTATTACCGACAGGACCACTACCGACTCCTCAGTATTAGCGACAGGACCACTACAGACACCTCGGTACTACAGACAGGACCACTACCGACTCCTCCTCCTCCTCAGTATTACCGACAGGACCACTACCGATTCCTCAGTATTACCGACAGGACCACTACCGACAGGACCACTACCGACTCCTCAGTATTACCGACAGGACCACTACCGACTCCTCCTCAGTACTACCGACAGGACCACTACCGACTCTTCCTCAGTATTACCGACAGGACCACTACCGACTCCTCCTCCTCCTCCTCAGTATTACCGATAGGACCACTACCGACTCCTCAGTATTACCGACAGGACCACTACCGACTCCTCAGTATTACCGACAGGACCACTACCGACTCCTCAGTATTACCGACAGGACCACTACCGACTCCTCAGTATTACCGACAGGACCACTACCGACTCCTCAGTATTACCGACAGGACCACTACCGACTCCTCAGTATTACCGACAGGACCACTACCGACTCCTCAGTATTACCGACAGGACCACTACCGACTCCTCAGTATTACCGACAGGACCACTACCGACTCGTCAGTATTACCGACAGGACCACTACCGACTCGTCAGTATTACCGACAGGACCACTACCGACTCGTCAGTATTACCGACAGGACCACTACCGAAGCCTCCTGCACAGTATTACCGACAGGACCACTTCCGAAGCCTCCTGCACAGTATTACCGACAGGACCACTACCGACTCCTCAGTATTACCGACAGGACCACTACCGACTCCTCAGTATTACCGACAGGACCACTACCGACTCCTCAGTATTACCGACAGGACCACTACCGACTCCTCAGTATTACCGACAGGACCACTACCGACTCCTCAGTATTACCGACAGGACCACTACCGACTCCTCAGTATTACCGACAGGACCACTACCGACTCCTCAGTATTACCGACAGGACCACTACCGACTCCTCAGTATTACCGACAGGACCACTACCGACTCCTCAGTATTACCGACAGGACCACTACCGACTCCTCAGTATTACCGACAGGACCACTACCGACTCCTCAGTATTACCGACAGGACCACTACCGACTCCTCAGTATTACCGACAGGACCACTACCGACTCCTCAGTATTACCGACAGGACCACTACCGACTCCTCAGTATTACCGACAGGACCACTACCGACTCCTCAGTATTACCGACAGGACCACTACCGACTCCTCAGTATTACCGACAGGACCACTACCGACTCCTCCGTATTACCGAAAGGACCACTACCGACAGGACCACTACCGACTCCTCAGTATTACCGACAGGACCACTACCGACTCCTCAGTACTACGGACAGGACCACTACCGACGCCTCAGTACTACAGACAGGACCACTACCGACAGGACCACTACCGACTCCTCCTCCTCCTCCTCAGTATTACCGACAGGACCACTACCGACTCCTCCTCCTCCTCAGTATTACCGACAGGACCACTACCGACTCCTCAGTATTACCGACAGGACCACTACCGACTTCTACTCCTCCGTATTACCGAAAGGACCACTACCGACAGGACCACTACCGACTCCTCAGTATTACCGACAGGACCACTACAGACTCCTCAGTACTACCGACAGGACCACTACCGACGCCTCAGTACTACAGACAGGACCACTACCGACAAGACCACTACCGAATCCTCAGTATTACCGACAGGACCACTACCGACTCCTCAGTATTACCGACAGGACCACTACCGACAAGACCACTACCGACTCCTCAGTATTACCGACAGGACCACTACCGACTACTCAGTATTACCGACAGGACCACTACCGACTCCTCAGTATTACCGACAGGACCACTACCGACTCCTCAGTATTACCGACAGGACCACTACCGACTCCTCAGTATTACCGACAGGACCACTACCGACTCCTCAGTATTACCGACAGGACCACTACCGACTCCTCAGTATTACCGACAGGACCTCTACAGACTCCTCAGTATTACCGACAGGACCACTACCGAAGCCTCCTGCACAGTATTACCGACAGGACCACTTCCGAAGCCTCCTGCACAGTATTACCGACAGGACCACTACCGACTCCTCAGTATTACCGACAGGACCACTACCGACTCCTCAGTATTACCGACAGGACCACTACCGACTCCTCAGTACCACCGACAGGACCACTACCGACGCCTCAGTACTACAGACAGGACCACTACCGACAAGACCACTACCGACTCCTCAGTATTACCGACAGGACCACTACCGACTCCTCAGTATTACCGACAGGACCACTACCGACAGGACCACTACCGACTCCTCAGTATTACCGACAGGACCACTACCGACTCCTCAGTATTACCGACAGGACCACTACCGACTCCTCAGTATTACCGACAGGACCACTACCGACTCCTCAGTATTACCGACAGGACCACTACCGACTCCTCAGTATTACCGACAGGACCACTACCGACTCCTCAGTATTACCGACAGGACCACTACCGACTCCTCAGTATTACCGACAGGACCACTACCGACTCCTCAGTATTACCGACAGGACCACTACCGACTCCTCAGTATTACCGACAGGACAACTACCGACTCCTCAGTATTACCGACAGGACCACTACCGACTCCTCAGTATTACCGACAGGACCACTACCGACTCCTCAGTATTACCGACAGGACCACTACAGACTCCTCAGTATTACCGACAGGACCACTACAGACTTCTCAGTATTACTGACAGGACCACTACCGAAGCCTCCTGCACAGTATTACCGACAGGACCACTACCGACTCCTCAGTATTACCGACAGGACCACTACCGACTCCTCAGTATTACCGACAGGACCACTACCGACAGCACCACTACCGACTCCTCAGTATTACCGACAGGACCACTACCGACTCCATCTCCTCAGTATTACCGACAGGACCACTACAGACAGGACCACTACCGACTCCTCAGTATTACTGACAGGACCACTACCGACTCCTCAGTATTACCGACAGGACCACTACCGACTCCTCAGTATTACCGACAGGACCACTACCGACTCCTCAGTATTAGCGACAGGACCACTACAGACACCTCGGTACTACAGACAGGACCACTACCGACTCCTCCTCCTCCTCAGTATTACCGACAGGACCACTACCGATTCCTCAGTATTACCGACAGGACCACTACCGACAGGACCACTACCGACTCCTCAGTATTACCGACAGGACCACTACCGACTCCTCCTCAGTACTACCGACAGGACCACTACCGACTCTTCCTCAGTATTACCGACAGGACCACTACCGACTCCTCCTCCTCCTCCTCAGTATTACCGATAGGACCACTACCGACTCCTCAGTATTACCGACAGGACCACTACCGACTCCTCAGTATTACCGACAGGACCACTACCGACTCCTCAGTATTACCGACAGGACCACTACCGACTCCTCAGTATTACCGACAGGACCACTACCGACTCCTCAGTATTACCGACAGGACCACTACCGACTCCTCAGTATTACCGACAGGACCACTACCGACTCCTCAGTATTACCGACAGGACCACTACCGACTCCTCAGTATTACCGACAGGACCACTACCGACTCGTCAGTATTACCGACAGGACCACTACCGACTCGTCAGTATTACCGACAGGACCACTACCGACTCGTCAGTATTACCGACAGGACCACTACCGAAGCCTCCTGCACAGTATTACCGACAGGACCACTACCGACTCCTCAGTATTACCGACAGGACCACTACCGACTCCTCAGTATTACCGACAGGACCACTACCGACTCCTCAGTATTACCGACAGGACCACTACCGACTCCTCAGTATTACCGACAGGACCACTACCGACTCCTCAGTATTACCGACAGGACCACTACCGACTCCTCAGTATTACCGACAGGACCACTACCGACTCCTCAGTATTACCGACAGGACCACTACCGAATCCTCAGTATTACCGACAGGACCACTACCGACTCCTCAGTATTACCGACAGGACCACTACCGACTCCTCAGTATTACCGACAGGACCACTACCGACTCCTCAGTATTACCGACAGGACCACTACCGACTCCTCAGTATTACCGACAGGACCACTACCGACTCCTCAGTATTACCGACAGGACCACTACCGACTCCTCAGTATTACCGACAGGACCACTACCGACTCCTCAGTATTACCGACAGGACCACTACCGACTCCTCAGTATTACCGACAGGACCACTACCGACTCCTCAGTATTACCGACAGGACCACTACCGACTCCTCAGTATTACCGACAGGACCACTACCGACTCCTCAGTATCACCGACAGGACCACTACCGACTCCTCAGTATCACCGACAGGACCACTACCGACTCCTCAGTATTACCGACAGGACCACTACCGACTCCTCAGTATCACCGACAGGACCACTACCGACTCCTCAGTATCACCGACAGGACCACTACCGACTCCTCAGTATCACCGACAGGACCACTACCGACTCCTCAGTATCACCGACAGGACCACTACCGACTCCTCAGTATTACCGACAGGACCACTACCGACTCCTCAGTATTACCGACAGGACCACTACCGACTCCTCAGTATTACCGACAGGACCACTACCGACTCCTCAGTATTACCGACAGGACCACTACCGACTCCTCAGTATTACCGACAGGACCACTACCGACTCCTCAGTATTACCGACAGGACCACTACCGACTCCTCAGTATTACCGACAGGACCACTACCGACTCCTCAGTATTACCGACAGGACCACTACCGACTCCTCAGTATTACCGACAGGACCACTACCGACTCCTCAGTATTACCGACAGGACCACTACCGACTCCTCAGTATTACCGACAGAACCACTACAGACTCTCAGTATTACTGACAGGACCACTACCGAAGCCTCCTGCACAGTATTACCGACAGGACCACTACCGACTCCTCAGTATTACCGACAGGACCACTACCGACTCCTCAGTATTACCGACAGGACCACTACCGACAGCACCACTACCGACTCCTTCTCCTCAGTATTACCGACAGGACCACTACAGACAGGACCACTACCGACTCCTCAGTATTACTGACAGGACCACTACCGACTCCTCAGTATTACTGACAGGACCACAACCGACTCCTCAGTATTACCGACAGGACCACAACCGACTCCTCAGTATTACCGACAGGACCACTACAGACACCTCAGTATTACCGACAGGACCACTACCGACAGGACCACTACCGACTCCTCAGTATTACCGACAGGACCACTACCGACTCCTCAGTATTACCGACAGGACCACTACCGACAGGACCACTACCGACTCCTCAGCATTACCGACAGGACCACTACCGACTCCTCCTCCTCAGTATTACCGACAGGACCACTACCGACTCCTCCTCAGTACTACCGACAGGACCACTACCGACTCCTCCTCCTCAGTATTACCGACAGGACCACTACCGACTCCTCCTCCTCAGTATTACCGACAGGACCACTACCGACTCCTCAGTATTACCGACAGGACCACTACCGACTCCTCAGTATTACCGACAGGACCACTACCGACTCTTCCTCAGTATTACCGACAGGACCACTACCGACTCTTCCTCAGTATTACCGACAGGACCACTACCGACTCTTCCTCAGTATTACCGACAGGACCACTACCGACTCTTCCTCAGTATTACCGACAGGACCACTACCGACTCTTCCTCAGTATTACCGACAGGACCACTACCGACTCTACCTCAGTATTACCGACAGGACCACTACCGACTCCTCCTCCTCCTCCTCAGTATTACCGACAGGACCACTACCGACTCCTCAGTATTACCGACAGGACCACTACCGACTCCTCAGTACTACCGACAGGACCACTACCAACGCCTCAGTACTACAGACAGGACCACTACCGACAGGACCACTACAGACTCCTCCTCCTCCTCCTCAGTATTACCGACAGGACCACTACCGACTCCTCCTCCTCCTACTCCTCAGTATTACCGACAGGACCACTACCGACTCCTCAGTACTACCGACAGGACCACTACCGACGCCTCAGTACTACAGACAGGACCACTACCGACGCCTCAGTACTACAGACAGGACCACTACCGACAAGACCACTACCGACTCCTCAGTATTACCGACAGGACCACTACCGACAGGACCACTACCGACTCCTCAGTATTACCGACAGGACCACTACCGACTCCTCAGTATTACCGACAGGACCACTACCGACTCCTCAGTATTACCGACAGGACCACTACCGACTCCTCAGTATTACCGACAGGACCACTACCGACTCCTCAGTATTACCGACAGGACCACTACCGACTCCTCAGTATTACAGGACCACTACCGACTCCTCAGTATTACCGACAGGACCACTACCGACTCCTCAGTATTACCGACAGGACCACTACCGACTCCTCAGTATTACCGACAGGACCACTACCGACTCCTCAGTATTACCGACAGGACCACTACCGACTCCTCAGTATTACCGACAGGACCACTACCGACTCCTCAGTATTACCGACAGGACCACTACCGACTCCTCAGTATTACCGACAGGACCACTACCGACTCCTCAGTATTACCGACAGGACCACTACCGACTCCTCAGTATTACCGACAGGACCACTACCGACTCCTCAGTATTACCGACAGGACCACTACCGACTCCTCAGTATTACCGACAGGACCACTACCGACTCCTCAGTATTACCGACAGGACCACTACCGACTCCTCAGTATTACCGACAGGACCACTACCGACTCCTCAGTATTACCGACAAGACCACTACCGACTCCTCTGTATTACCGACAGGACCACTACCGACTCCTCAGCATTACCGACAGGACCACTACCGACTCCTCAGCATTACCGACAGGACCACTACCGACTCCTCAGTATTACCGACAGGACCACTACCGACTCCTCAGTATTACCGACAGGACCACTACCGACTCCTCAGTATTACCGACAGGACCACTACCGACTCCTCAGTATTACCGACAGGACCACTACCGACTCCTCAGTATTACCGACAGGACCACTACCGACTCCTCAGTATTACCGACAGGACCACTACCGACTCCTCAGTATTACCGACAGGACCACTACCGACTCCTCAGTATTACCGACAGGACCACTACCGACTCCTCAGTATTACCGACAGGACCACTACCGACTCCTCAGTATTACCGACAGGACCACTACCGACTCCTCAGTATTACCGACAGGACCACTACCGACTCCTCAGTATTACCGACAGGACCACTACCGACTCCTCAGTATTACCGACAGGACCACTACCGACTCCTCAGTATTACCGACAGGACCACTACCGACTCCTCAGTATCACCGACAGGACCACTACCGACTCCTCAGTATCACCGACAGGACCACTACCGACTCCTCAGTATCACCGACAGGACCACTACCGACTCCTCAGTATCACCGACAGGACCACTACCGACTCCTCAGTATCACCGACAGGACCACTACCGACTCCTCAGTATCACCGACAGGACCACTACCGACTCCTCAGTATTACCGACAGGACCACTACCGACTCCTCAGTATTACCGACAGGACCACTACCGACTCCTCAGTATTACCGACAGGACCACTACCGACTCCTCAGTATTACCGACAGGACCACTACCGACTCCTCAGTATTACCGACAGGACCACTACCGACTCCTCAGTATTACCGACAGGACCACTACCGACTCCTCAGTATTACCGACAGGACCACTACCGACAGCACCACTACCGACTCCTTCTCCTCAGTATTACCGACAGGACCACTACAGACAGGACCACTACCGACTCCTCAGTATTACTGACAGGACCACTACCGACACCTCAGTATTACTGACAGGACCACAACCGACTCCTCAGTATTACCGACAGGACCACTACCGACTCCTCAGTATTACCGACAGGACCACTACAGACACCTCAGTATTACCGACAGGACCACTACCGACAGGACCACTACCGACTCCTCAGTATTACCGACAGGACCACTACCGACTCCTCAGTATTACCGACAGGACCACTACCGATTCCTCAGTATTACCGACAGGACCACTACCGACAGGACCACTACCGACTCCTCAGCATTACCGACAGGACCACTACCGACTCCTCCTCCTCAGTATTACCGACAGGACCACTACCGACTCCTCCTCAGTACTACCGACAGGACCACTACCGACTCTTCCTCAGTATTACCGACAGGACCACTACCGACTCCTCCGACTCCTCCTCAGTATTACCGACAGGACCACTACCGACTCCTCAGTATTACCGACAGGACCACTACCGACTCCTCAGTATTACCGACAGGACCACTACCGACTCCTCAGTATTACCGACAGGACCACTACCGACTCCTCAGTATTACCGACAGGACCACTACAGACTCCTCAGTATTACCGACAGGACCACTACCAACTCCTCAGTATTACCGACAGGACCACTACCGACTCCTCAGTATTACCGACAGGACCACTACCGACTCCTCAGTATTACCGACAGGACCACTACCGACTCTTCCTCAGTATTACCGACAGGACCACTACCGACTCTTCCTCAGTATTACCGACAGGACCACTACCGACTCCTCAGTATTACCGACAGGACCACTACCGACTCCTCCTCCTCCTCCTCAGTATTACCGACAGGACCACTACCGACTCCTCAGTATTACCGACAGGACCACTACCGACTCCTCCTCCTCCTCCTCAGTATTACCGACAGGACCACTACCGACTCCTCAGTATTACCGACAGGACCACTACCGACTCCTACTCCTCCGTATTACCGAAAGGACCACTACCGACAGGACCACTACCGACTCCTCAGTATTACCGACAGGACCACTACCGACTCCTCAGTACTACCGACAGGACCACTACCGACTCCTCCTCCTCCTCCTCAGTATTGCCGACAGGACCAATACCGACTCCTCAGTATTACCGACAGGACCACTACCGACTCCTACTCCTCCGTATTACCGAAAGGACCACTACCGACAGCACCACTACCGACTCCTCAGTATTACCGACAGGACCACTACCGACAGGACCACTACCGACTCCTCAGTATTACCGACAGGACCACTACCGACTCCTCAGTATTACCGACAGGACCACTACAGACTCCTCAGTATTACCGACAGGACCACTACAGACTCCTCAGTATTACCGACAGGACCACTACCGACTCCTCAGTATTACCGACAGGACCACTACCGACTCCTCAGTATTACCGACAGGACCACTACCGACTCCTCAGTATTACCGACAGGACCACTACCGACTCCTCAGTATTACCGACAGGACCACTACCGACAGCACCACTACCGACTCCTCAGTATTACCGACAGGACCACTACCGACTCCTTCTCCTCAGTATTACCGACAGGACCACTACCGACTCCTCAGTATTACTGACAGGACCACTACCGATTCCTCAGTATTACCGACAGGACCACTAACGACTCCTCCTCCTCCTCAGTATTACCGACAGGACCACTACCGATTCCTCAGTATTACCGACAGGACCACTACCGACAGGACCACTACCGACTCCTCAGCATTACCGACAGGACCACTACCGACTCCTCAGCATTACCGACAGGACCACTACCGACTCCTCCTCCTCAGTACTACCGACAGGACCACTACCGACTCTTCCTCAGTATTACCGACAGGACCACTACCGACTCCTCCTCCTCCTCCTCAGTATTACCGATAGGACCACTACCGACTCCTCAGTATTACCGACAGGACCACTACCGACTCCTCAGTATTACCGACAGGACCACTACCGACTCCTCAGTATTACCGACAGGACCACTACCGACTCCTCAGTATTACCGACAGGACCACTACCGACTCCTCAGTATTACCGACAGGACCACTACCGACTCCTCAGTATTACCGACAGGACCACTACCGACTCCTCAGTATTACCGACAGGACCACTACCGACTCCTCAGTATTACCGACAGGACCACTACCGACTCCTCAGTATTACCGACAGGACCACTACCGACTCCTCAGTATTACCGACAGGACCACTACCGACAGCACCACTACATACTCCTCAGTATTACCGACAGGACCACTACCGACTCCTTCTCCTCAGTATTACCGACAGGACCACTACAGACAGGACCACTACCGACTCCTCAGTATTACTGACAGGACCACTACCGACTCCTCAGTATTACTGACAGGACCACTACCGACTCCTCAGTATTACCGACAGGACCACTACCGACTCCTCAGTATTACCGACAGGACCACTACAGACACCTCAGTACTACAGACAGGACCACTACCGACTCCTCCTCCTCCTCAGTATTACCGACAGGACCACTACCGATTCCTCAGTATTACCGACAGGACCACTACCGACAGGACCACTACCGACTCCTCAGCATTACCGACAGGACCACTACCGACTCCTCCTCCTCAGTATTACCGACAGGACCACTCCGACAGGACCACTACCGACTCCTCAGTATTACTGACAGGACCACTACCGACTCCTCAGTATTACCGACAGGACCACTACCGACTCCTCAGTATTACCGACAGGACCACTACCGACTCCTCCTCAGTACTACCGACAGGACCACTACCGACTCCTCCTCAGTACTACAGACAGGACCACTACCGACTCTTCCTCAGTATTACCGACAGGACCACTACCGACTCCTCAGTATTACCGACAGGACCACTACCGACTCCTCCTCCTCCTCCTCAGTATTACCGACAGGACCACTACCGACTCCTCAGTATTACCGACAGGACCACTACCGACTCCTCCTCCTCCTCCTCAGTATTACCGACAGGACCACTATCGACTCCTCAGTATTACCGACAGGACCACTACCGACTCCTACTCCTCCGTATTACCGAAAGGACCACTACCGACAGGACCACTACCGACTCCTCAGTATTACCGACAGGACCACTACCGACTCCTACTCCTCCGTATTACCGAAAGGACCACTACCGACAGCACCACTACCGACTCCTCAGTATTACCGACAGGACCACTACCGACAGGACCACTACCGACTCCTCAGTATTACCGACAGGACCACTACCGACTCCTCAGTATTACCGACAGGACCACTACAGACTCCTCAGTATTACCGACAGGACCACTAACGACTCCTCAGTATTACCGACAGGACCACTACAGACTCCTCAGTATTACCGACAGGACCACTACCGACTCCTCAGTATTACCGACAGAACCACTACCGACTCCTCAGTATTACCGACAGGACCACTACCGACAGCACCACTACCGACTCCTCAGTATTACCGACAGGACCACTACCGACTCCTTCTCCTCAGTATTACCGACAGGACCACTACCGACAGGACCACTACCGACTCCTCAGTATTACTGACAGGACCACTACTGATTCCTCAGTATTACCGACAGGACCACTAACGACTCCTCCTCCTCCTCAGTATTACCGACAGGACCACTACCGATTCCTCAGTATTACCGACAGGACCACTACCGACAGGACCACTACCGACTCCTCAGCATTACCGACAGGACCACTACCGACTCCTCCTCCTCAGTATTACCGACAGGACCACTACCGACTCCTCCTCAGTATTACCGACAGGACCACTACCGACTCCTCCTCCTCCTCCTCAGTATTACCGACAGGACCACTACCGACTCCTCAGTATTACCGACAGGACCACTACCGACTCCTCAGTATTACCGACAGGACCACTACCGACTCCTCAGTATTACCGACAGGACCACTACCGACTCCTCAGTATTACCGACAGGACCACTACCGACTCCTCAGTATTACCGACAGGACCACTACCGACTCCTCAGTATTACCGACAGGACCACTACCGACTCCTCAGTATTACCGACAGGACCACTACCGACTCCTCAGTATTACCGACAGGACCACTACCGACTCCTCAGTATTACCGACAGGACCACTACCGACAGCACCACTACATACTCCTCAGTATTACCGACAGGACCACTACCGACTCCTTCTCCTCAGTATTACCGACAGGACCACTACAGACAGGACCACTACCGACTCCTCAGTATTACTGACAGGACCACTACCGACTCCTCAGTATTACTGACAGGACCACTACCGACTCCTCAGTATTACCGACAGGACCACTACCGACTCCTCAGTATTACCGACAGGACCACTACAGACACCTCAGTACTACAGACAGGACCACTACCGACTCCTCCTCCTCCTCAGTATTACCGACAGGACCACTACCGATTCCTCAGTATTACCGACAGGACCACTACCGACAGGACCACTACCGACTCCTCAGCATTACCGACAGGACCACTACCGACTCCTCCTCCTCAGTATTACCGACAGGACCACTCCGACAGGACCACTACCGACTCCTCAGTATTACTGACAGGACCACTACCGACTCCTCAGTATTACCGACAGGACCACTACCGACTCCTCAGTATTACCGACAGGACCACTACCGACTCCTCCTCAGTACTACCGACAGGACCACTACCGACTCCTCCTCAGTACTACCGACAGGACCACTACCGACTCCTCCTCAGTACTACCGACAGGACCACTACCGACTCTTCCTCAGTATTACCGACAGGACCACTACCGACTCTTCCTCAGTATTACCGACAGGACCACTACCGACTCCTCCTCCTCAGTATTACCGACAGGACCACTACCGACGCCTCAGTATTACCGACAGGACCACTACCGACTCCTACTCCTCCGTATTACCGAAAGGACCACTACCGACAGGACCAATACCGACTCCTCAGTATTACCGACAGGACCACTACCGACTCCTCAGTACTACGGACAGGACCACTACCGACGCCTCAGTACTACAGACAGGACCACTACCGACAGGACCACTACCGACTCCTCCTCCTCCTCCTCAGTATTACCGACAGGACCACTACCGACTCCTCCTCCTCCTCCTCCTCAGTATTACAAAACAGGACCACTAACGACTCCTCAGTATTACCGACAGGACCACTACCGACTTCTACTCCTCCGTATTACCGAAAGGACCACTACCGACAGGACCACTACCGACTCCTCAGTATTACCGACAGGACCACTACCGACAAGACCACTACCGACTCCTCAGTATTACCGACAGGACCACTACCGACTCCTCAGTATTACCGACAGGACCACTACCGACTCCTCAGTATTACCGACAGGACCACTACCGACTCCTCAGTATTACCGACAGGACCACTACCGACTCCTCAGTATTACCGACAGGACCACTACCGACTCCTCAGTATTACCGACAGGACCACTACCGACTCCTCAGTATTACCGACAGGACCACTACCGACTCCTCAGTATTACCGACAGGACCACTACCGACTCCTCAGTATTACCGACAGGACCACTACCGACTCCTCAGTATTACCGACAGGACCACTACCGACTCCTCAGTATTACCGACAGGACCACTACCGACTCCTCAGTATTACCGACAGGACCACTTCCAAAGCCTCCTGCACAGTATTACCGACAGGACCACTTCCAAAGCCTCCTGCACAGTATTACCGACAGGACCACTTCCAAAGCCTCCTGCACAGTATTACCGACAGGACCACTTCCAAAGCCTCCTGCACAGTATTACCGACAGGACCACTACCGACTCCTCAGTATTACCGACAGGACCACTACCGACTCCTCAGTATTACCGACAGGACCACTACCGACTGCTCAGTATTACCGACAGGACCACTACCGACTCCTCAGTATTACCGACAGGACCACTACCGACTCCTCAGTATTACCGACAGGACCACTACCGACTCCTCAGTATTACCGACAGGACCACTACCGACTCCTCAGTATTATCGACAGGACCACTACCGACTCCTCAGTATTACCGACAGGACCACTACCGACTCCTCAGTATTACCGACAGGACCACTACCGACTCCTCAGTATTACCGACAGGACCACTACCGACTCCTCAGTATTACCGACAGGACCACTACCGAATCCTCAGTATTACCGACAGGACCACTACCGACTCCTCCGTATTACCGAAAGGACCACTACCGACAGGACCACTACCGACTCCTCAGTATTACCGACAGGACCACTACCGACTCCTCAGTACTATGGACAGGACCACTACCGACGCCTCAGTACTACAGACAGGACCACTACCGACAGGACCACTACCGACTCCTCCTCCTCCTCCTCCTCAGTATTACCGACAGGACCACTACCGACTCCTCAGTATTACCGACAGGACCACTACCGACTTCTACTCCTCCGTATTACCGAAAGGACCACTACCGACAGGACCACTACCGACAGGACCACTACCGACTCCTCAGTACTACAGACAGGACCACTACCGACAGGACCACTACCGACTCCTCCTCCTCCTCCTCCTCAGTATTACCGACAGGACCACTCCGACAGGACCACTACCGACTCCTCAGTATTACTGACAGGACCACTACCGACTCCTCAGTATTACCGACAGGACCACTACCGACTCCTCAGTATTACCGACAGGACCACTACCGACTCCTCCTCAGTACTACCGACAGGACCACTACCGACTCCTCCTCAGTACTACCGACAGGACCACTACCGACTCTTCCTCAGTATTACCGACAGGACCACTACCGACTCCTCAGTATTACCGACAGGACCACTACCGACTCCTCCTCCTCCTCCTCAGTATTACCGACAGGACCACTACCGACTCCTCAGTATTACCGACAGGACCACTACCGACTCCTCCTCCTCCTCCTCAGTATTACCGACAGGACCACTACCGACTCCTCAGTATTACCGACAGGACCACTACCGACTCCTACTCCTCCGTATTACCGAAAGGACCACTACCGACAGGACCACTACCGACTCCTCAGTATTACCGACAGGACCACTACCGACTCCTACTCCTCCGTATTACCGAAAGGACCACTACCGACAGCACCACTACCGACTCCTCAGTATTACCGACAGGACCACTACCGACAGGACCACTACCGACTCCTCAGTATTACCGACAGGACCACTACCGACTCCTCAGTATTACCGACAGGACCACTACAGACTCCTTAGTATTACCGACAGGACCACTAACGACTCCTCAGTATTACCGACAGGACCACTACAGACTCCTCAGTATTACCGACAGGACCACTACCGACTCCTCAGTATTACCGACAGGACCACTACCGACTCCTCAGTATTACCGACAGGACCACTACCGACAGCACCACTACCGACTCCTCAGTATTACCGACAGGACCACTACCGACTCCTTCTCCTCAGTATTACCGACAGGACCACTACCGACAGGACCACTACCGACTCCTCAGTATTACTGACAGGACCACTACCGATTCCTCAGTATTACCGACAGGACCACTAACGACTCCTCCTCCTCCTCAGTATTACCGACAGGACCACTACCGATTCCTCAGTATTACCGACAGGACCACTACCGACAGGACCACTACCGACTCCTCAGCATTACCGACAGGACCACTACCGACTCCTCCTCCTCAGTATTACCGACAGGACCACTACCGACTCCTCCTCAGTACTACCGACAGGACCACTACCGACTCTTCCTCAGTATTACCGACAGGACCACTACCGACTCCTCCTCCTCCTCCTCAGTATTACCGACAGGACCACTACCGACTCCTCAGTATTACCGACAGGACCACTACCGACTCCTCAGTATTACCGACAGGACCACTACCGACTCCTCAGTATTACCGACAGGACCACTACCGACTCCTCAGTATTACCGACAGGACCACTACCGACTCCTCAGTATTACCGACAGGACCACTACCGACTCCTCAGTATTACCGACAGGACCACTACCGACTCCTCAGTATTACCGACAGGACCACTACCGACTCCTCAGTATTACCGACAGGACCACTACCGACAGCACCACTACATACTCCTCAGTATTACCGACAGGACCACTACCGACTCCTTCTCCTCAGTATTACCGACAGGACCACTACAGACAGGACCACTACCGACTCCTCAGTATTACTGACAGGACCACTACCGACTCCTCAGTATTACTGACAGGACCACTACCGACTCCTCAGTATTACCGACAGGACCACTACCGACTCCTCAGTATTACCGACAGGACCACTACAGACACCTCAGTACTACAGACAGGACCACTACCGACTCCTCCTCCTCCTCAGTATTACCGACAGGACCACTACCGATTCCTCAGTATTACCGACAGGACCACTACCGACAGGACCACTACCGACTCCTCAGCATTACCGACAGGACCACTACCGACTCCTCCTCCTCAGTATTACCGACAGGACCACTCCGACAGGACCACTACCGACTCCTCAGTATTACTGACAGGACCACTACCGACTCCTCAGTATTACCGACAGGACCACTACCGACTCCTCAGTATTACCGACAGGACCACTACCGACTCCTCCTCAGTACTACCGACAGGACCACTACCGACTCCTCCTCAGTACTACCGACAGGACCACTACCGACTCTTCCTCAGTATTACCGACAGGACCACTACCGACTCTTCCTCAGTATTACCGACAGGACCACTACCGACTCTTCCTCAGTATTACCGACAGGACCACTACCGACTCCTCCTCCTCAGTATTACTGACAGGACCACTACCGACGCCTCAGTATTACCGACAGGACCACTACCGACTCCTACTCCTCCGTATTACCGAAAGGACCACTACCGACAGGACCAATACCGACTCCTCAGTATTAGCGACAGGACCACTACCGACTCCTCAGTACTACGGACAGGACCACTACCGACGCCTCAGTACTACAGACAGGACCACTACCGACAGGACCACTACCGACTCCTCCTCCTCCTCCTCAGTATTACCGACAGGACCACTACCGACTCCTCCTCCTCCTCCTCCTCAGTATTACAAAACAGGACCACTAACGACTCCTCAGTATTACCGACAGGACCACTACCGACTTCTACTCCTCCGTATTACCGAAAGGACCACTACCGACAGGACCACTACCGACTCCTCAGTATTACCGACAGGACCACTACCGACTCCTCAGTACTACCGACAGGACCACTACCGACGCCTCAGTACTACAGACAGGACCACTACCGACAAGACCACTACCGACTCCTCAGTATTACCGACAGGACCACTACCGACTCCTCAGTATTACCGACAGGACCACTACCGACAAGACCACTACCGACTCCTCAGTATTACCGACAGGACCACTACCGACTCCTCAGTATTACCGACAGGACCACTACCGACTCCTCAGTATTACCGACAGGACCACTACCGACTCCTCAGTATTACCGACAGGACCACTACCGACTCCTCAGTATTACCGACAGGACCACTACCGACTCCTCAGTATTACCGACAGGACCACTACCGACTCCTCAGTACTACAGACAGGACCACTACCGACAAGACCACTACCGACTCCTTAGTATTACCGACAGGACCACTACCGACTCCTCAGTATTACCGACAGGACCACTACCGACTCCTCAGTATTACCGACAGGACCACTACCGACTCCTCAGTATTACCGACAGGACCACTACCGACTCCTCAGTATTACCGACAGGACCACTACCGACTCCTCAGTATTACCGACAGGACCACTACCGACTCCTCAGTATTACCGACAGGACCACTACCGACTCCTCAGTATTACCGACAGGACCACTACCGACTCCTCAGTATTACCGACAGGACCACTACCGACTCCTCAGTATTACCGACAGGACCACTACCGACTCCTCAGTATTACCGACAGGACCACTACCGACTCCTCAGTATTACCGACAGGACCACTACCGACTCCTCAGTATTACCGACAGGACCACTTCCAAAGCCTCCTGCACAGTATTACCGACAGGACCACTTCCAAAGCCTCCTGCACAGTATTACCGACAGGACCACTTCCAAAGCCTCCTGCACAGTATTACCGACAGGACCACTTCCAAAGCCTCCTGCACAGTATTACCGACAGGACCACTACCGACTCCTCAGTATTACCGACAGGACCACTACCGACTCCTCAGTATTACCGACAGGACCACTACCGACTGCTCAGTATTACCGACAGGACCACTACCGACTCCTCAGTATTACCGACAGGACCACTACCGACTCCTCAGTATTACCGACAGGACCACTACCGACTCCTCAGTATTACCGACAGGACCACTACCGACTCCTCAGTATTATCGACAGGACCACTACCGACTCCTCAGTATTACCGACAGGACCACTACCGACTCCTCAGTATTACCGACAGGACCACTACCGACTCCTCAGTATTACCGACAGGACCACTACCGACTCCTCAGTATTACCGACAGGACCACTACCGAATCCTCAGTATTACCGACAGGACCACTACCGACTCCTCCGTATTACCGAAAGGACCACTACCGACAGGACCACTACCGACTCCTCAGTATTACCGACAGGACCACTACCGACTCCTCAGTACTATGGACAGGACCACTACCGACGCCTCAGTACTACAGACAGGACCACTACCGACAGGACCACTACCGACTCCTCCTCCTCCTCCTCCTCAGTATTACCGACAGGACCACTACCGACTCCTCAGTATTACCGACAGGACCACTACCGACTTCTACTCCTCCGTATTACCGAAAGGACCACTACCGACAGGACCACTACCGACAGGACCACTACCGACTCCTCAGTACTACCGACAGGACCACTACCGACGCCTCAGTACTACAGACAGGACCACTACCGACAAGACCACTACCGACTCCTCAGTATTACCGAAAGGACCACTACCGACTCCTCAGTTTTACCGACAGGACCACTACCGACAAGACCACTACCGACTCCTCAGTATTACCGACAGGACCACTACCGACTCCTCAGTATTACCGACAGGACCACTACCGACTACTCAGTATTACCGACAGGACCACTACCGACTCCTCAGTATTACCGACAGGACCACTACCGACTCCTCAGTATTACCGACAGCACCACTACCGACTCCTCAGTATTACCGACAGGACCACTACCGACTCCTCAGTATTACCGACAGGACCACTACCGACTCCTCAGTATTACCGACAGGACCACTACCGACTCCTCAGTATTACCGACAGGACCACTACCGAATCCTCAGTATTACCGACAGGACCACTACCGACTCCTCCGTATTACCGAAAGGACCACTACCGACAGGACCACTACCGACTCCTCAGTATTACCGACAGGACCACTACCGACTCCTCAGTACTATGGACAGGACCACTACCGACGCCTCAGTACTACAGACAGGACCACTACCGACAGGACCACTACCGACTCCTCCTCCTCCTCCTCAGTATTACCGACAGGACCACTACCGACTCCTCCTCCTCCTCCTCCTCAGTATTACCGACAGGACCACTACCGACTCCTCAGTATTACCGACAGGACCACTACCGACTTCTACTCCTCCGTATTACCGAAAGGACCACTACCGACAGGACCACTACCGACAGGACCACTACCGACTCCTCAGTACTACCGACAGGACCACTACCGACGCCTCAGTACTACAGACAGGACCACTACCGACAAGACCACTACCGACTCCTCAGTATTACCGAAAGGACCACTACCGACTCCTCAGTTTTACCGACAGGACCACTACCGACAAGACCACTACCGACTCCTCAGTATTACCGACAGGACCACTACCGACTCCTCAGTATTACCGACAGGACCACTACCGACTCCTCAGTATTACCGACAGGACCACTACCGACTCCTCAGTATTACCGACAGGACCACTACCGACTCCTCAGTATTACCGACAGGACCACTACCGACTCCTCAGTATTACCGACAGGACCACTACCGACTCCTCAGTATTACCGACAGGACCACTACCGACTCCTCAGTATTACCGACAGGACCACTACCGACTCCTCAGTATTACCGACAGGACCACTACCGACAGCACCACTACATACTCCTCAGTATTACCGACAGGACCACTACCGACAGGACCACTACCGACTCCTCAGTATTACCGACAGGACCACTACCGACTCCTCAGTATTACCGACAGGACCACTACCGACTCCTCAGTATTACCGACAGGACCACTACCGACTCCTCAGTATTACCGACAGGACCACTACCGACTCCTCAGTATTACCGACAGGACCACTACCGACTCCTCAGTATTACCGACAGGACCACTACCGACTACTCCTCAGTACTACCGACAGGACCACTACCGACTACTCCTCAGTACTACCGACAGGACCACTACCGACTCTTCCTCAGTATTACCGACAGGACCACTACCGACTCTTCCTCAGTATTACCGACAGGACCACTACCGACTCTACCTCAGTATTACCGACAGGACCACTACCGACTCCTCCTCCTCCTCCTCAGTATTACCGACAGGACCACTACCGACTCCTCAGTATTACCGACAGGACCACTACCGACTCCTACTCCTCCGTATTACCGAAAGGACCACTACCGACAGGACCACTACCGACTCCTCAGTATTACCGACAGGACCACTACCGACTCCTCAGTACTACCGACAGGACCACTACCAACGCCTCAGTACTACAGACAGGACCACTACCGACAGGACCACTACCGACTCCTCCTCCTCCTCCTCAGTATTACCGACAGGACCACTACCGACTCCTCCTCCTCCTCCTCCTCAGTATTACCGACAGGACCACTACCGACTCCTCAGTAGTACCGACAAGACCACTACCGACTCCTCAGTATTACCGACAGGACCACTACCGACTCCTCAGTATTACCGACAGGACCACTACCGACTCCTCAGTATTACCGACAGGACCACTACCGACTCCTCAGTATTACCGACAGGACCACTACCGACTCCTCAGTATTACCGACAGGACCACTACCGACTCCTCAGTATTACCGACAGGACCACTACCGACTCCTCAGTATTACCGACAGGACCACTACCGACTCCTCAGTATTACCGACAGGACCACTACCGACTCCTCAGTATTACCGACAGGACCACTACCGACTCCTCCTCAGTACTACCGACAGGACCACTACCGACTCCTCCTCAGTACTACCGACAGGACCACTACCGACTCTTCCTCAGTATTACCGACAGGACCACTACCGACTCTTCCTCAGTATTACCGACAGGACCACTACCAACTCCTCCTCCTCCTCCTCAGTATTACCGACAGGACCACTACCGACGCCTCAGTATTACCGACAGGACCACTACCGACTCCTACTCCTCCGTATTACCGAAAGGACCACTACCGACAGGACCAATACCGACTCCTCAGTATTACCGACAGGACCACTACCGACTCCTCAGTACTACGGACAGGAACACTACCGACGCCTCAGTACTACAGACAGGACCACTACCGACAGGACCACTACCGACTCCTCCTCCTCCTCCTCAGTATTACCGACAGGACCACTACCGACTCCTCCTCCTCCTCCTCCTCAGTATTACCGACAGGACCACTACCGACTCCTCAGTAATACCGACAGGACCACTACCGACTTCTACTCCTCCGTATTACCGAAAGGACCACTACCGACAGGACCACTACCGACTCCTCAGTATTACCGACAGGACCACTACCGACTCCTCAGTACTACCGACAGGACCACTACCGACGCCTCAGTACTACAGACAGGACCACTACCGACAAGACCACTACCGACTCCTCAGTATTACCGACAGGACCACTACCGACTCCTCAGTATTACCGACAGGACCACTACCGACAAGACCACTACCGACTCCTCAGTATTACCGACAGGACCACTACCGACTCCTCAGTATTACCGACCGGACCACTACCGACTCCTCAGTATTACCGACAGGACCACTACCGACTCCTCAGTATTACCGACAAGACCACTACCGACTCCTCAGTATTACCGACAGGACCACTACAGACTCGTCAGTATTACCGACAGGACCACTACCGACTCCTCAGTATTACCGACAGGACCACTACCGACTCCTCAGTATTACCGACAGGACCACTACCGACTCCTCAGTATTACCGACAGGACCACTACAGACTCGTCAGTATTACCGACAGGACCACTACCGACTCCTCAGTATTACCGACAGGACCACTACCGACTCCTCAGTATTACCGACAGGACCACTACCGACTCCTCCTCAGTACTACCGACAGGACCACTACCGACTCCTCCTCAGTACTACCGACAGGACCACTACCGACTCTTCCTCAGTATTACCGACAGGACCACTACCGACTCTTCCTCAGTATTACCGACAGGACCACTACCGACTCCTCCTCCTCCTCCTCAGTATTACCGACAGGACCACTACCGACGCCTCAGTATTACCGACAGGACCACTACCGACTCCTACTCCTCCGTATTACCGAAAGGACCACTACCGACAGGACCACTACCGACTCCTCAGTACTACGGACAGGACCACTACCGACGCCTCAGTACTACAGACAGGACCACTACCGACAGGACCACTACCGACTCCTCCTCCTCCTCCTCAGTATTACCGACAGGACCACTACCGACTCCTCAGTATTACCGACAGGACCACTACCGACT
The DNA here is from genome assembly GCF_045791955.1 of Oncorhynchus clarkii lewisi. Classification (NCBI taxonomy): domain Eukaryota; kingdom Metazoa; phylum Chordata; class Actinopteri; order Salmoniformes; family Salmonidae; genus Oncorhynchus; species Oncorhynchus clarkii. The sequence goes on along the minus strand of NC_092178.1, from coordinate 1,505,026 downwards.
CCTCAGTATTACCGACAGGACCACTACCGACTCCTCCTCAGTATTACCGACAGGACCACTACCGACTCTTCCTCAGTATTACCGACAGGACCACTACCGACTCCTCCTCCTCCTCAGTATTACCGACAGGACCACTACCGACTCCTCAGTATTACCGACAGGACCACTACCGACTTCTACTCCTCCGTATTACCGAAAGGACCACTACCGACAGGACCACTACCGACTCCTCAGTATTACCGACAGGACCACTACCGACTCCTCAGTACTACCGACAGGACCACTACCGACGCCTCAGTACTACAGACAGGACCACTACCGACAAGACCACTACCGACTCCTCAGTATTACCGACAGGACCACTACCGACTCCTCAGTATTACCGACAGGACCACTACCGACAAGACCACTACCGACTCCTCAGTATTACCGACAGGACCACTACCGACTCCTCAGTATTACCGACCGGACCACTACCGACTCCTCAGTATTACCGACAGGACCACTACCGACTCCTCAGTATTACCGACAGGACCACTACCGACTCCTCAGTATTACCGACAGGACCACTACAGACTCGTCAGTATTACCGACAGGACCACTACCGACTCCTCAGTATTACCGACAGGACCACTACCGACTCCTCAGTATTACTGACAGGACCACTACCGACTCCTCAGTATTACCGACAGGACCACTACAGACTCGTCAGTATTACCGACAGGACCACTACCGACTCCTCAGTATTACCGACAGGACCACTACCGACTCCTCAGTATTACCGACAGGACCACTACCGACTCCTCCTCAGTACTACCGACAGGACCACTACCGACTCCTCCTCAGTACTACCGACAGGACCACTACCGACTCTTCCTCCTCCTCCTCCTCAGTATTACCGACAGGACCACTACCGACGCCTCAGTATTACCGACAGGACCACTACCGACTCCTACTCCTCCGTATTACCGAAAGGACCACTACCGACAGGACCAATACCGACTCCTCAGTATTACCGACAGGACCACTACCGACTCCTCAGTACTACGGACAGGACCACTACCGACGCCTCAGTACTACAGACAGGACCACTACCGACAGGACCACTACCGACTCCTCCTCCTCCTCCTCAGTATTACCGACAGGACCACTACCGACTCCTCAGTATTACCGACAGGACCACTACCGACTCCTCAGTATTACCGACAGGACCACTACCGACTCCTCCTCAGTACTACCGACAGGACCACTACCGACTCCTCCTCAGTACTACCGACAGGACCACTACCGACTCTTCCTCAGTATTACCGACAGGACCACTACCGACTCTTCCTCAGTATTACCGACAGGACCACTACCGACTCCTCAGTACTACGGACAGGACCACTACCGACGCCTCAGTACTACAGACAGGACCACTACCGACAGGACCACTACCGACTCCTCCTCCTCCTCCTCAGTATTACCGACAGGACCACTACCGACTCCTCCTCCTCCTCCTCCTCAGTATTACCGACAGGACCACTAACGACTCCTCAGTATTACCGACAGGACCACTACCGACTTCTACTCCTCCGTATTACCGAAAGGACCACTACCGACAGGACCACTACCGACTCCTCAGTATTACCGACAGGACCACTACCGACTCCTCAGTACTACCGACAGGACCACTACCGACGCCTCAGTACTACAGACAGGACCACTACCGACAAGACCACTACCGACTCCTCAGTATTACCGACAGGACCACTACCGACTCCTCAGTATTACCGACAGGACCACTACCGACAAGACCACTACCGACTCCTCAGTATTACCGACAGGACCACTACCGACTCCTCAGTATTACCGACAGGACCACTACCGACTCCTCAGTATTACCGACAGGACCACTACCGACTCCTCAGTATTACCGACAGGACCACTACCGACTCCTCAGTATTACCGACAGGACCACTACCGACTCCTCAGTATTACCGACAGGACCACTACCGACTCCTCAGTACCACCGACAGGACCACTACCGACGCCTCAGTACTACAGACAGGACCACTACCGACAAGACCACTACCGACTCCTTAGTATTACCGACAGGACCACTACCGACTCCTCAGTATTACCGACAGGACCACTACCGACTCCTCAGTATTACCGACAGGACCACTACCGACTCCTCAGTATTACCGACAGGACCACTACCGACTCCTCAGTATTACCGACAGGACCACTACCGAATCCTCAGTATTACCGACAGGACCACTACCGACTCCTCCGTATTACCGAAAGGACCACTACCGACAGGACCACTACCGACTCCTCAGTATTACCGACAGGACCACTACCGACTCCTCAGTACTATGGACAGGACCACTACCGACGCCTCAGTACTACAGACAGGACCACTACCGACAGGACCACTACCGACTCCTCCTCCTCCTCCTCCTCAGTATTACCGACAGGACCACTACCGACTCCTCAGTATTACCGACAGGACCACTACCGACTTCTACTCCTCCGTATTACCGAAAGGACCACTACCGACAGGACCACTACCGACAGGACCACTACCGACTCCTCAGTACTACCGACAGGACCACTACCGACGCCTCAGTACTACAGACAGGACCACTACCGACAAGACCACTACCGACTCCTCAGTATTACCGAAAGGACCACTACCGACTCCTCAGTTTTACCGACAGGACCACTACCGACAAGACCACTACCGACTCCTCAGTATTACCGACAGGACCACTACCGACTCCTCAGTATTACCGACAGGACCACTACCGACTACTCAGTATTACCGACAGGACCACTACCGACTCCTCAGTATTACCGACAGGACCACTACCGACTCCTCAGTATTACCGACAGCACCACTACCGACTCCTCAGTATTACCGACAGGACCACTACCGACTCCTCAGTATTACCGACAGGACCACTACCGACTCCTCAGTATTACCGACAGGACCACTACCGACTCCTCAGTATTACCGACAGGACCACTACCGAATCCTCAGTATTACCGACAGGACCACTACCGACTCCTCCGTATTACCGAAAGGACCACTACCGACAGGACCACTACCGACTCCTCAGTATTACCGACAGGACCACTACCGACTCCTCAGTACTATGGACAGGACCACTACCGACGCCTCAGTACTACAGACAGGACCACTACCGACAGGACCACTACCGACTCCTCCTCCTCCTCCTCAGTATTACCGACAGGACCACTACCGACTCCTCCTCCTCCTCCTCCTCAGTATTACCGACAGGACCACTACCGACTCCTCAGTATTACCGACAGGACCACTACCGACTTCTACTCCTCCGTATTACCGAAAGGACCACTACCGACAGGACCACTACCGACAGGACCACTACCGACTCCTCAGTACTACCGACAGGACCACTACCGACGCCTCAGTACTACAGACAGGACCACTACCGACAAGACCACTACCGACTCCTCAGTATTACCGAAAGGACCACTACCGACTCCTCAGTTTTACCGACAGGACCACTACCGACAAGACCACTACCGACTCCTCAGTATTACCGACAGGACCACTACCGACTCCTCAGTATTACCGACAGGACCACTACCGACTCCTCAGTATTACCGACAGGACCACTACCGACTCCTCAGTATTACCGACAGGACCACTACCGACTCCTCAGTATTACCGACAGGACCACTACCGACTCCTCAGTATTACCGACAGGACCACTACCGACTCCTCAGTATTACCGACAGGACCACTACCGACTCCTCAGTATTACCGACAGGACCACTACCGACTCCTCAGTATTACCGACAGGACCACTACCGACAGCACCACTACATACTCCTCAGTATTACCGACAGGACCACTACCGACTCCTCCTCCTCAGTATTACCGACAGGACCACTACCGACTCCTCCTCCTCAGTATTACCGACAGGACCACTACCGACAGGACCACTACCGACTCCTCAGTATTACCGACAGGACCACTACCGACTCCTCAGTATTACCGACAGGACCACTACCGACTCCTCAGTATTACCGACAGGACCACTACCGACTCCTCAGTATTACCGACAGGACCACTACCGACTCCTCAGTATTACCGACAGGACCACTACCGACTACTCCTCAGTACTACCGACAGGACCACTACCGACTACTCCTCAGTACTACCGACAGGACCACTACCGACTCTTCCTCAGTATTACCGACAGGACCACTACCGACTCTTCCTCAGTATTACCGACAGGACCACTACCGACTCTACCTCAGTATTACCGACAGGACCACTACCGACTCCTCCTCCTCCTCCTCAGTATTACCGACAGGACCACTACCGACTCCTCAGTATTACCGACAGGACCACTACCGACTCCTACTCCTCCGTATTACCGAAAGGACCACTACCGACAGGACCACTACCGACTCCTCAGTATTACCGACAGGACCACTACCGACTCCTCAGTACTACCGACAGGACCACTACCAACGCCTCAGTACTACAGACAGGACCACTACCGACAGGACCACTACCGACTCCTCCTCCTCCTCCTCAGTATTACCGACAGGACCACTACCGACTCCTCCTCCTCCTCCTCCTCAGTATTACCGACAGGACCACTACCGACTCCTCAGTAGTACCGACAAGACCACTACCGACTCCTCAGTATTACCGACAGGACCACTACCGACTCCTCAGTATTACCGACAGGACCACTACCGACTCCTCAGTATTACCGACAGGACCACTACCGACTCCTCAGTATTACCGACAGGACCACTACCGACTCCTCAGTATTACCGACAGGACCACTACCGACTCCTCAGTATTACCGACAGGACCACTACCGACTCCTCAGTATTACCGACAGGACCACTACCGACTCCTCAGTATTACCGACAGGACCACTACCGACTCCTCAGTATTACCGACAGGACCACTACCGACTCCTCCTCAGTACTACCGACAGGACCACTACCGACTCCTCCTCAGTACTACCGACAGGACCACTACCGACTCTTCCTCAGTATTACCGACAGGACCACTACCGACTCTTCCTCAGTATTACCGACAGGACCACTACCAACTCCTCCTCCTCCTCCTCAGTATTACCGACAGGACCACTACCGACGCCTCAGTATTACCGACAGGACCACTACCGACTCCTACTCCTCCGTATTACCGAAAGGACCACTACCGACAGGACCAATACCGACTCCTCAGTATTACCGACAGGACCACTACCGACTCCTCAGTACTACGGACAGGAACACTACCGACGCCTCAGTACTACAGACAGGACCACTACCGACAGGACCACTACCGACTCCTCCTCCTCCTCCTCAGTATTACCGACAGGACCACTACCGACTCCTCCTCCTCCTCCTCCTCAGTATTACCGACAGGACCACTACCGACTCCTCAGTAATACCGACAGGACCACTACCGACTTCTACTCCTCCGTATTACCGAAAGGACCACTACCGACAGGACCACTACCGACTCCTCAGTATTACCGACAGGACCACTACCGACTCCTCAGTACTACCGACAGGACCACTACCGACGCCTCAGTACTACAGACAGGACCACTACCGACAAGACCACTACCGACTCCTCAGTATTACCGACAGGACCACTACCGACTCCTCAGTATTACCGACAGGACCACTACCGACAAGACCACTACCGACTCCTCAGTATTACCGACAGGACCACTACCGACTCCTCAGTATTACCGACCGGACCACTACCGACTCCTCAGTATTACCGACAGGACCACTACCGACTCCTCAGTATTACCGACAAGACCACTACCGACTCCTCAGTATTACCGACAGGACCACTACAGACTCGTCAGTATTACCGACAGGACCACTACCGACTCCTCAGTATTACCGACAGGACCACTACCGACTCCTCAGTATTACCGACAGGACCACTACCGACTCCTCAGTATTACCGACAGGACCACTACAGACTCGTCAGTATTACCGACAGGACCACTACCGACTCCTCAGTATTACCGACAGGACCACTACCGACTCCTCAGTATTACCGACAGGACCACTACCGACTCCTCCTCAGTACTACCGACAGGACCACTACCGACTCCTCCTCAGTACTACCGACAGGACCACTACCGACTCTTCCTCAGTATTACCGACAGGACCACTACCGACTCTTCCTCAGTATTACCGACAGGACCACTACCGACTCCTCCTCCTCCTCCTCAGTATTACCGACAGGACCACTACCGACGCCTCAGTATTACCGACAGGACCACTACCGACTCCTACTCCTCCGTATTACCGAAAGGACCACTACCGACAGGACCACTACCGACTCCTCAGTACTACGGACAGGACCACTACCGACGCCTCAGTACTACAGACAGGACCACTACCGACAGGACCACTACCGACTCCTCCTCCTCCTCCTCAGTATTACCGACAGGACCACTACCGACTCCTCAGTATTACCGACAGGACCACTACCGACTCCTCAGTATTACCGACAGGACCACTACCGACTCCTCCTCAGTATTACCGACAGGACCACTACCGACTCTTCCTCAGTATTACCGACAGGACCACTACCGACTCCTCCTCCTCCTCAGTATTACCGACAGGACCACTACCGACTCCTCAGTATTACCGACAGGACCACTACCGACTTCTACTCCTCCGTATTACCGAAAGGACCACTACCGACAGGACCACTACCGACTCCTCAGTATTACCGACAGGACCACTACCGACTCCTCAGTACTACCGACAGGACCACTACCGACGCCTCAGTACTACAGACAGGACCACTACCGACAAGACCACTACCGACTCCTCAGTATTACCGACAGGACCACTACCGACTCCTCAGTATTACCGACAGGACCACTACCGACAAGACCACTACCGACTCCTCAGTATTACCGACAGGACCACTACCGACTCCTCAGTATTACCGACCGGACCACTACCGACTCCTCAGTATTACCGACAGGACCACTACCGACTCCTCAGTATTACCGACAGGACCACTACCGACTCCTCAGTATTACCGACAGGACCACTACAGACTCGTCAGTATTACCGACAGGACCACTACCGACTCCTCAGTATTACCGACAGGACCACTACCGACTCCTCAGTATTACTGACAGGACCACTACCGACTCCTCAGTATTACCGACAGGACCACTACAGACTCGTCAGTATTACCGACAGGACCACTACCGACTCCTCAGTATTACCGACAGGACCACTACCGACTCCTCAGTATTACCGACAGGACCACTACCGACTCCTCCTCAGTACTACCGACAGGACCACTACCGACTCCTCCTCAGTACTACCGACAGGACCACTACCGACTCTTCCTCCTCCTCCTCCTCAGTATTACCGACAGGACCACTACCGACGCCTCAGTATTACCGACAGGACCACTACCGACTCCTACTCCTCCGTATTACCGAAAGGACCACTACCGACAGGACCAATACCGACTCCTCAGTATTACCGACAGGACCACTACCGACTCCTCAGTACTACGGACAGGACCACTACCGACGCCTCAGTACTACAGACAGGACCACTACCGACAGGACCACTACCGACTCCTCCTCCTCCTCCTCAGTATTACCGACAGGACCACTACCGACTCCTCAGTATTACCGACAGGACCACTACCGACTCCTCAGTATTACCGACAGGACCACTACCGACTCCTCCTCAGTACTACCGACAGGACCACTACCGACTCCTCCTCAGTACTACCGACAGGACCACTACCGACTCTTCCTCAGTATTACCGACAGGACCACTACCGACTCTTCCTCAGTATTACCGACAGGACCACTACCGACTCCTCAGTACTACGGACAGGACCACTACCGACGCCTCAGTACTACAGACAGGACCACTACCGACAGGACCACTACCGACTCCTCCTCCTCCTCCTCAGTATTACCGACAGGACCACTACCGACTCCTCCTCCTCCTCCTCCTCAGTATTACCGACAGGACCACTAACGACTCCTCAGTATTACCGACAGGACCACTACCGACTTCTACTCCTCCGTATTACCGAAAGGACCACTACCGACAGGACCACTACCGACTCCTCAGTATTACCGACAGGACCACTACCGACTCCTCAGTACTACCGACAGGACCACTACCGACGCCTCAGTACTACAGACAGGACCACTACCGACAAGACCACTACCGACTCCTCAGTATTACCGACAGGACCACTACCGACTCCTCAGTATTACCGACAGGACCACTACCGACAAGACCACTACCGACTCCTCAGTATTACCGACAGGACCACTACCGACTCCTCAGTATTACCGACAGGACCACTACCGACTCCTCAGTATTACCGACAGGACCACTACCGACTCCTCAGTATTACCGACAGGACCACTACCGACTCCTCAGTATTACCGACAGGACCACTACCGACTCCTCAGTATTACCGACAGGACCACTACCGACTCCTCAGTACCACCGACAGGACCACTACCGACGCCTCAGTACTACAGACAGGACCACTACCGACAAGACCACTACCGACTCCTTAGTATTACCGACAGGACCACTACCGACTCCTCAGTATTACCGACAGGACCACTACCGACTCCTCAGTATTACCGACAGGACCACTACCGACTCCTCAGTATTACCGACAGGACCACTACCGACTCCTCAGTATTACCGACAGGACCACTACCGACTCCTCAGTATTACCGACAGGACCACTACCGACTCCTCAGTATTACCGACAGGACCACTACCGACTCCTCAGTATTACCGACAGGACCACTACCGACTCCTCAGTATTACCGACAGGACCACTACCGACTCCTCAGTATTACCGACAGGACCACTACCGACTCCTCAGTATTACCGACAGGACCACTTCCAAAGCCTCCTGCACAGTATTACCGACAGGACCACTTCCAAAGCCTCCTGCACAGTATTACCGACAGGACCACTTCCAAAGCCTCCTGCACAGTATTACCGACAGGACCACTTCCAAAGCCTCCTGCACAGTATTACCGACAGGACCACTACCGACTCCTCAGTATTACCGACAGGACCACTACCGACTCCTCAGTATTACCGACAGGACCACTACCGACTGCTCAGTATTACCGACAGGACCACTACCGACTCCTCAGTATTACCGACAGGACCACTACCGACTCCTCAGTATTACCGACAGGACCACTACCGACTCCTCAGTATTACCGACAGGACCACTACCGACTCCTCAGTATTATCGACAGGACCACTACCGACTCCTCAGTATTACCGACAGGACCACTACCGACTCCTCAGTATTACCGACAGGACCACTACCGACTCCTCAGTATTACCGACAGGACCACTACCGACTCCTCAGTATTACCGACAGGACCACTACCGAATCCTCAGTATTACCGACAGGACCACTACCGACTCCTCCGTATTACCGAAAGGACCACTACCGACAGGACCACTACCGACTCCTCAGTATTACCGACAGGACCACTACCGACTCCTCAGTACTATGGACAGGACCACTACCGACGCCTCAGTACTACAGACAGGACCACTACCGACAGGACCACTACCGACTCCTCCTCCTCAGTATTACCGACAGGACCACTACCGACTCCTCCTCCTCCTCCTCCTCAGTATTACCGACAGGACCACTACCGACTCCTCAGTATTACCGACAGGACCACTACCGACTTCTACTCCTCCGTATTACCGAAAGGACCACTACCGACAGGACCACTACCGACAGGACCACTACCGACTCCTCAGTACTACCGACAGGACCACTACCGACGCCTCAGTACTACAGACAGGACCACTACCGACAAGACCACTACCGACTCCTCAGTATTACCGAAAGGACCACTACCGACTCCTCAGTTTTACCGACAGGACCACTACCGACAAGACCACTACCGACTCCTCAGTATTACCGACAGGACCACTACCGACTCCTCAGTATTACCGACAGGACCACTACCGACTACTCAGTATTACCGACAGGACCACTACCGACTCCTCAGTATTACCGACAGGACCACTACCGACTCCTCAGTATTACCGACAGGACCACTACCGACTCCTCAGTATTACCGACAGGACCACTACCGACTCCTCAGTATTACCGACAGGACCACTACAGACTCCTCAGTATTACCGACAGGACCACTACCGAAGCCTCCTGCACAGTATTACCGACAGGACCACTTCCGAAGCCTCCTGCACAGTATTACCGACAGGACCACTACCGACTCCTCAGTATTACCGACAGGACCACTACCGACTCCTCAGTATTACCGACAGGACCACTACCGACTCCTCAGTATTACCGACAGGACCACTACCGACTCCTCAGTATTACCGACAGGACCACTACCGACTCCTCAGTATTACCGACAGGACCACTACCGACTCCTCAGTATTACCGACAGGACCACTACAGACTCCTCAGTATTACCGACAGGACCACTACCGAAGCCTCCTGCACAGTATTACCGACAGGACCACTTCCGAAGCCTCCTGCACAGTATTACCGACAGGACCACTACCGACTCCTCAGTATTACCGACAGGACCACTACCGACTCCTCAGTATTACCGACAGGACCACTACCGACTCCTCAGTATTACCGACAGGACCACTACCGACTCCTCAGTATTACCGACAGGACCACTACCGACTCCTCAGTATTACCGACAGGACCACTACCGACTCCTCAGTATTACCGACAGGACCACTACCGACTCCTCAGTATTACCGACAGGACCACTACCGACTCCTCCTCCTCAGTATTACCGACAGGACCACTACCGACTCCTCCTCCTCCTCCTCCTCAGTATTACCGACAGGACCACTACCGACTCCTCAGTATTACCGACAGGACCACTACCGACTTCTACTCCTCCGTATTACCGAAAGGACCACTACCGACAGGACCACTACCGACAGGACCACTACCGACAGGACCACTACCGACTCCTCAGTACTACCGACAGGACCACTACCGACGCCTCAGTACTACAGACAGGACCACTACCGACAAGACCACTACCGACTCCTCAGTATTACCGAAAGGACCACTACCGACTCCTCAGTTTTACCGACAGGACCACTACCGACAAGACCACTACCGACTCCTCAGTATTACCGACAGGACCACTACCGACTCCTCAGTATTACCGACAGGACCACTACCGACTACTCAGTATTACCGACAGGACCACTACCGACTCCTCAGTATTACCGACAGGACCACTACCGACTCCTCAGTATTACCGACAGGACCACTACCGACTCCTCAGTATTACCGACAGGACCACTACCGACTCCTCAGTATTACCGACAGGACCACTACAGACTCCTCAGTATTACCGACAGGACCACTACCGAAGCCTCCTGCACAGTATTACCGACAGGACCACTTCCGAAGCCTCCTGCACAGTATTACCGACAGGACCACTACCGACTCCTCAGTATTACCGACAGGACCACTACCGACTCCTCAGTATTACCGACAGGACCACTACCGACTCCTCAGTATTACCGACAGGACCACTACCGACTCCTCAGTATTACCGACAGGACCACTACCGACTCCTCAGTATTACCGACAGGACCACTACCGACTCCTCAGTATTACCGACAGGACCACTACAGACTCCTCAGTATTACCGACAGGACCACTACCGAAGCCTCCTGCACAGTATTACCGACAGGACCACTTCCGAAGCCTCCTGCACAGTATTACCGACAGGACCACTACCGACTCCTCAGTATTACCGACAGGACCACTACCGACTCCTCAGTATTACCGACAGGACCACTACCGACTCCTCAGTATTACCGACAGGACCACTACCGACTCCTCAGTATTACCGACAGGACCACTACCGACTCCTCAGTATTACCGACAGGACCACTACCGACTCCTCAGTATTACCGACAGGACCACTACCGACTCCTCAGTATTACCGACAGGACCACTACCGACTCCTCCTCCTCAGTATTACCGACAGGACCACTACCGACTCCTCCTCCTCCTCCTCCTCAGTATTACCGACAGGACCACTACCGACTCCTCAGTATTACCGACAGGACCACTACCGACTTCTACTCCTCCGTATTACCGAAAGGACCACTACCGACAGGACCACTACCGACAGGACCACTACCGACTCCTCAGTACTACCGACAGGACCACTACCGACGCCTCAGTACTACAGACAGGACCACTACCGACAAGACCACTACCGACTCCTCAGTATTACCGAAAGGACCACTACCGACTCCTCAGTTTTACCGACAGGACCACTACCGACAAGACCACTACCGACTCCTCAGTATTACCGACAGGACCACTACCGACTCCTCAGTATTACCGACAGGACCACTACCGACTACTCAGTATTACCGACAGGACCACTACCGACTCCTCAGTATTACCGACAGGACCACTACCGACTCCTCAGTATTACCGACAGGACCACTACCGACTCCTCAGTATTACCGACAGGACCACTACCGACTCCTCAGTATTACCGACAGGACCACTACAGACTCCTCAGTATTACCGACAGGACCACTACCGAAGCCTCCTGCACAGTATTACCGACAGGACCACTTCCGAAGCCTCCTGCACAGTATTACCGACAGGACCACTACCGACTCCTCAGTATTACCGACAGGACCACTACCGACTCCTCAGTATTACCGACAGGACCACTACCGACTCCTCAGTATTACCGACAGGACCACTACCGACTCCTCAGTATTACCGACAGGACCACTACCGACTCCTCAGTATTACCGACAGGACCACTACCGACTCCTCAGTATTACCGACAGGACCACTACAGACTCCTCAGTATTACCGACAGGACCACTACCGAAGCCTCCTGCACAGTATTACCGACAGGACCACTTCCGAAGCCTCCTGCACAGTATTACCGACAGGACCACTACCGACTCCTCAGTATTACCGACAGGACCACTACCGACTCCTCAGTATTACCGACAGGACCACTACCGACTCCTCAGTATTACCGACAGGACCACTACCGACTCCTCAGTATTACCGACAGGACCACTACCGACTCCTCAGTATTACCGACAGGACCACTACCGACTCCTCAGTATTACCGACAGGACCACTACCGACTCCTCAGTATTACCGACAGGACCACTACCGACTCCTCAGTATTACCGACAGGACCACTACCGACTCCTCAGTATTACCGACAGGACCACTACCGACTCCTCAGTACCACCGACAGGACCACTACCGACGCCTCAGTATTACCGACAGGACCACTACCGACTCCTCAGTATTACCGACAGGACCACTACCGACTCCTCAGTATTACCGACAGGACCACTACCGACTCCTCAGTATTACCGACAGGACCACTACCGACTCCTCAGTATTACCGACAGGACCACTACAGACTCCTCAGTATTACCGACAGGACCACTACAGACTTCTCAGTATTACTGACAGGACCACTACCGAAGCCTCCTGCACAGTATTACCGACAGGACCACTACCGACTCCTCAGTATTACCGACAGGACCACTACCGACTCCTCAGTATTACCGACAGGACCACTACCGACAGCACCACTACCGACTCCTCAGTATTACCGACAGGACCACTACCGACTCCTTCTCCTCAGTATTACCGACAGGACCACTACAGACAGGACCACTACCGACTCCTCAGTATTACTGACAGGACCACTACCGACTCCTCAGTATTACCGACAGGACCACTACCGACTCCTCAGTATTACCGACAGGACCACTACCGACTCCTCAGTATTACCGACAGGACCACTACAGACACCTCGGTACTACAGACAGGACCACTACCGACTCCTCCTCCTCCTCAGTATTACCGACAGGACCACTACCGATTCCTCAGTATTACCGACAGGACCACTACCGACAGGACCACTACCGACTCCTCAGCATTACCGACAGGACCACTACCGACTCCTCCTCCTCAGTATTACCGACAGGACCACTACCGACTCCTCCTCAGTACTACCGACAGGACCACTACCGACTCTTCCTCAGTATTACCGACAGGACCACTACCGACTCCTCCTCCTCCTCCTCAGTATTACCGATAGGACCACTACCGACTCCTCAGTATTACCGACAGGACCACTACCGACTCCTCAGTATTACCGACAGGACCACTACCGACTCCTCAGTATTACCGACAGGACCACTACCGACTCCTCAGTATTACCGACAGGACCACTACCGACTCCTCAGTATTACCGACAGGACCACTACCGACTCCTCAGTATTACCGACAGGACCACTACCGACTCCTCAGTATTACCGACAGGACCACTACCGACTCCTCAGTATTACCGACAGGACCACTACCGACAGCACCACTACATACTCCTCAGTATTACCGACAGGACCACTACCGACTCCTCCTCCTCAGTATTACCGACAGGACCACTACCGACTCCTCCTCCTCAGTATTACCGACAGGACCACTACCGACAGGACCACTACCGACTCCTCAGTATTACCGACAGGACCACTACCGACTCCTCAGTATTACCGACAGGACCACTACCGACTCCTCAGTATTACCGACAGGACCACTACCGACTCCTCAGTATTACCGACAGGACCACTACCGACTACTCCTCAGTACTACCGACAGGACCACTACCGACTACTCCTCAGTACTACCGACAGGACCACTACCGACTCTTCCTCAGTATTACCGACAGGACCACTACCGACTCTTCCTCAGTATTACCGACAGGACCACTACCGACTCTACCTCAGTATTACCGACAGGACCACTACCGACTCCTCCTCCTCCTCCTCAGTATTACCGACAGGACCACTACCGACTCCTCAGTATTACCGACAGGACCACTACCGACTCCTACTCCTCCGTATTACCGAAAGGACCACTACCGACAGGACCACTACCGACTCCTCAGTATTACCGACAGGACCACTACCGACTCCTCAGTACTACCGACAGGACCACTACCAACGCCTCAGTACTACAGACAGGACCACTACCGACAGGACCACTACCGACTCCTCCTCCTCCTCCTCAGTATTACCGACAGGACCACTACCGACTCCTCCTCCTCCTCCTCCTCAGTATTACCGACAGGACCACTACCGACTCCTCAGTACTACCGACAAGACCACTACCGACTCCTCAGTATTACCGACAGGACCACTACCGACTCCTCAGTATTACCGACAGGACCACTACCGACTCCTCAGTATTACCGACAGGACCACTACCGACTCCTCAGTATTACCGACAGGACCACTACCAACGCCTCAGTACTACAGACAGGACCACTACCGACAGGACCACTACCGACTCCTCCTCCTCCTCCTCAGTATTACCGACAGGACCACTACCGACTCCTCCTCCTCCTCCTCCTCAGTATTACCGACAGGACCACTACCGACTCCTCAGTACTACCGACAAGACCACTACCGACTCCTCAGTATTACCGACAGGACCACTACCGACTCCTCAGTATTACCGACAGGACCACTACCGACTCCTCAGTATTACCGACAGGACCACTACCGACTCCTCAGTATTACCGACAGGACCACTACCGACTCCTCAGTATTACCGACAGGACCACTACCGACTCCTCAGTATTACCGACAGGACCACTACCGACTCCTCAGTATTAACGACAGGACCACTACCGACTCCTCAGTATTAACGACAGGACCACTACCGACTCCTCAGTATTACCGACAGGACCACTACCGACTCCTCAGTATTACCGACAGGACCACTACCGACTCCTCAGTATTACCGACAGGACCACTACCGACTCCTCAGTATTACCGACAGGACCACTACAGACTCGTCAGTATTACCGACAGGACCACTACCGACTCGTCAGTATTACCGACAGGACCACTACCGACTCCTCAGTATTACCGACAGGACCACTACCGACTCCTCAGTATTACTGACAGGACCACTACCGACTCCTCAGTATTACCGACAGGACCACTACCGACTCCTCAGTATTACCGACAGGACCACTACCGACTCCTCCTCAGTACTACCGACAGGACCACTACCGACTCCTCCTCAGTACTCATCGACAGGACCACTACCGACTCTTCCTCAGTATTACCGACAGGACCACTACCGACTCTTCCTCAGTATTACCGACAGGACCACTACCAACTCCTCCTCCTCCTCCTCCTCAGTATTACCGACAGGACCACTACCGACGCCTCAGTATTACCGACAGGACCACTACCGACTCCTACTCCTCCGTATTACCGAAAGGACCACTACCGACAGGACCAATACCGACTCCTCAGTATTACCGACAGGACCACTACCGACTCCTCCTCCTCCTCCTCCTCAGTATTACCGACAGGACCACTACCGAC
Source organism: Oncorhynchus clarkii lewisi (assembly GCF_045791955.1). NCBI lineage: Eukaryota > Metazoa > Chordata > Actinopteri > Salmoniformes > Salmonidae > Oncorhynchus > Oncorhynchus clarkii. The sequence goes on along the minus strand of NC_092178.1, from coordinate 1,488,523 downwards.
TCCTCAGTATTACCGACAGGACCACTACCGACTTCTACTCCTCCGTATTACCGAAAGGACCACTACCGACAGGACCACTACCGACTCCTCAGTATTACCGACAGGACCACTACCGACTCCTCAGTACTACCGACAGGACCACTACCGACGCCTCAGTACTACAGACAGGACCACTACCGACAAGACCACTACCGACTCCTCAGTATTACCGACAGGACCACTACCGACTCCTCAGTATTACCGACAGGACCACTACCGACAAGACCACTACCGACTCCTCAGTATTACCGACAGGACCACTACCGACTCCTCAGTATTACCGACCGGACCACTACCGACTCCTCAGTATTACCGACAGGACCACTACCGACTCCTCAGTATTACCGACAGGACCACTACCGACTCCTCAGTATTACCGACAGGACCACTACAGACTCGTCAGTATTACCGACAGGACCACTACCGACTCCTCAGTATTACCGACAGGACCACTACCGACTCCTCAGTATTACTGACAGGACCACTACCGACTCCTCAGTATTACCGACAGGACCACTACAGACTCGTCAGTATTACCGACAGGACCACTACCGACTCCTCAGTATTACCGACAGGACCACTACCGACTCCTCAGTATTACCGACAGGACCACTACCGACTCCTCCTCAGTACTACCGACAGGACCACTACCGACTCCTCCTCAGTACTACCGACAGGACCACTACCGACTCTTCCTCAGTATTACCGACAGGACCACTACCGACTCTTCCTCAGTATTACCGACAGGACCACTACCGACTCCTCCTCCTCCTCCTCAGTATTACCGACAGGACCACTACCGACGCCTCAGTATTACCGACAGGACCACTACCGACTCCTACTCCTCCGTATTACCGAAAGGACCACTACCGACAGGACCAATACCGACTCCTCAGTATTACCGACAGGACCACTACCGACTCCTCAGTACTACGGACAGGACCACTACCGACGCCTCAGTACTACAGACAGGACCACTACCGACAGGACCACTACCGACTCCTCCTCCTCCTCCTCAGTATTACCGACAGGACCACTACCGACTCCTCAGTATTACCGACAGGACCAATACCGACTCCTCAGTATTACCGACAGGACCACTACCGACTCCTCCTCAGTACTACCGACAGGACCACTACCGACTCCTCCTCAGTACTACCGACAGGACCACTACCGACTCTTCCTCAGTATTACCGACAGGACCACTACCGACTCTTCCTCAGTATTACCGACAGGACCACTACCGACTCCTCCTCCTCCTCCTCAGTATTACCGACAGGACCACTACCGACGCCTCAGTATTACCGACAGGACCACTACCGACTCCTACTCCTCCGTATTACCGAAAGGACCACTACCGACAGGACCAATACCGACTCCTCAGTATTACCGACAGGACCACTACCGACTCCTCAGTACTACGGACAGGACCACTACCGACGCCTCAGTACTACAGACAGGACCACTACCGACAGGACCACTACCGACTCCTCCTCCTCCTCCTCAGTATTACCGACAGGACCACTACCGACTCCTCCTCCTCCTCCTCCTCAGTATTACCGACAGGACCACTACCGACTCCTCAGTATTACCGACAGGACCACTACCGACTTCTACTCCTCCGTATTACCGAAAGGACCACTACCGACAGGACCACTACCGACTCCTCAGTATTACCGACAGGACCACTACCGACTCCTCAGTACTACCGACAGGACCACTACCGACGCCTCAGTACTACAGACAGGACCACTACCGACAAGACCACTACCGACTCCTCAGTATTACCGACAGGACCACTACCGACTCCTCAGTATTACCGACAGGACCACTACCGACTCCTCAGTATTACCGACAGGACCACTACCGACTCCTCAGTATTACCGACAGGACCACTACCGACTCCTCAGTATTACCGACAGGACCACTACCGACTCCTCAGTACCACCGACAGGACCACTACCGACGCCTCAGTACTACAGACAGGACCACTACCGACGCCTCAGTACTACAGACAGGACCACTACCGACTCCTCAGTATTACCGACAGGACCACTACCGACTCCTCAGTATTACCGACAGGACCACTACCGACTCCTCAGTATTACCGACAGGACCACTACCGACTCCTCAGTATTACCGACAGGACCACTACCGACTCCTCAGTATTACCGACAGGACCACTACCGACTCCTCAGTATTACCGACAGGACCACTACCGACTCCTCAGTATTACCGACAGGACCACTACCGACTCCTCAGTATTACCGACAGGACCACTACCGACTCCTCAGTATTACCGACAGGACCACTACCGACTCCTCAGTATTACCGACAGGACCACTACCGACTCCTCAGTATTACCGACAGGACCACTACCGACTCCTCAGTATTACCGACAGGACCACTACCGACTCCTCAGTATTACCGACAGGACCACTACCGACTCCTCAGTATTACCGACAGGACCACTACCGACTCCTCAGTATTACCGACAGGACCACTACCGACTCCTCAGTATTACCGACAGGACCACTACCGAATCCTCAGTATTACCGACAGGACCACTACCGACTCCTCCGTATTACCGACAGGACCACTACCGACTCCTCAGTACTACGACAGGACCACTACCGACGCCTCAGTACTACAGACAGGACCACTACCGACAGGACCACTACCGACTCCTCCTCCTCCTCCTCAGTATTACCGACAGGACCACTACCGACTCCTCCTCCTCCTCAGTATTACCGACAGGACCACTACCGACTCCTCAGTATTACCGACAGGACCACTACCGACTTCTACTCCTCCGTATTACCGAAAGGACCACTACCGACAGGACCACTACCGACTCCTCAGTATTACCGACAGGACCACTACCGACTCCTCAGTACTACCGACAGGACCACTACCGACGCCTCAGTACTACAGACAGGACCACTACCGACAAGACCACTACCGACTCCTCAGTATTACCGACAGGACCACTACCGACAAGACCACTACCGACTCCTCAGTATTACCGACAGGACCACTACCGACTCCTCAGTATTACCGACAGGACCACTACCGACTACTCAGTATTACCGACAGGACCACTACCGACTCCTCAGTATTACCGACAGGACCACTACCGACGCCTCAGTACTACAGACAGGACCACTACCGACAAGACCACTACCGACTCCTCAGTATTACCGACAGGACCACTACCGACAAGACCACTACCGACTCCTCAGTATTACCGACAGGACCACTACCGACTCCTCAGTATTACCGACAGGACCACTACCGACAACTCAGTATTAACGACAGGACCACTACCGACTCCTCAGTATTACCGACAGGACCACTACCGACTCCTCAGTATTACCGACAGGACCACTACCGACTCCTCAGTATTACCGACAGGACCACTACCGACTCCTCAGTATTACCGACAGGACCACTACCGACTCCTCAGTATTACCGACAGGACCACTACAGACTCCTCCTCCTCCTCAGTATTACCGACAGGACCACTACCGATTCCTCAGTATTACCGACAGGACCACTACCGACAGGACCACTACCGACTCCTCAGCATTACCGACAGGACCACTACCGTCTCCTCCTCCTCAGTATTACCGACAGGACCACTACCGACTCCTCCTCAGTACTACCGACAGGACCACTACCGACTCTTCCTCAGTATTACCGACAGGACCACTACCGACTCCTCAGTATTACCGACAGGACCACTACCGACTCCTCAGTATTACCGACAGGACCACTATCGACTCCTCAGTATTACCGACAGGACCACTACCGACTCCTCAGTATTACCGACAGGACCACTACCGACTCCTCAGTATTACCGACAGGACCACTACCGACTCCTCAGTATTACCGACAGGACCACTACCGACTCCTCAGTATTACCGACAGGACCACTACCGACTCCTCAGTATTACCGACAGGACCACTACCGACAGCACCACTACATACTCCTCAGTATTACCGACAGGACCACTACCGACTCCTCCTCCTCAGTATTACCGACAGGACCACTACCGACTCCTCCTCCGCAGTATTACCGACAGGACCACTACCGACAGGACCACTACCGACTCCTCAGTATTACCGACAGGACCACTACCGACTCCTCAGTATTACCGACAGGACCACTACCGACTCCTCAGTATTACCGACAGGACCACTACCGACTCCTCAGTATTACCGACAGGACCACTACCGACTCCTCAGTATTACCGACAGGACCACTACCGACTCTTCCTCAGTATTACCGACAGGACCACTACCGACTCTTCCTCAGTATTACCGACAGGACCACTACCGACTCCTCCTCCTCCTCCTCAGTATTACCGACAGGACCACTACCGACTCCTCAGTATTACCGACAGGACCACTACCGACTCCTACTCCTCCGTATTACCGAAAGGACCACTACCGACAGGACCACTACCGACTCCTCAGTATTACCGACAGGACCACTACCGACTCCTCAGTACTACCGACAGGACCACTACCAACGCCTCAGTACTACAGACAGGACCACTACCGACAGGACCACTACCGACTCCTCCTCCTCCTCCTCAGTATTACCGACAGGACCACTACCGACTCCTCCTCCTCCTCCTCCTCAGTATTACCGACAGGACCACTACCGACTCCTCAGTACTACCGACAGGACCACTACCGACGCCTCAGTACTACAGACAGGACCACTACCGACAAGACCACTACCGACTCCTCAGTATTACCGACAGGACCACTACCGACAGGACCACTACCGACTCCTCAGTATTACCGACAGGACCACTACCGACTCCTCAGTATTACCGACAGGACCACTACCGACTCCTCAGTATTACCGACAGGACCACTACCGACTCCTCAGTATTACCGACAGGACCACTACCGACTCCTCAGTATTACCGACAGGACCACTACCGACTCCTCAGTATTACCGACAGGACCACTACAGACTCGTCAGTATTACCGACAGGACCACTACAGACTCGTCAGTATTACCGACAGGACCACTACCGAAGCCTCCTGCACAGTATTACCGACAGGACCACTTCCGAAGCCTCCTGCACAGTATTACCGACAGGACCACTACCGACTCCTCAGTATTACCGACAGGACCACTACCGACTCCTCAGTATTACCGACAGGACCACTACCGACTCCTCAGTATTACCGACAGGACCACTACCGACTCCTCAGTATTACCGACAGGACCACTACCGACTCCTCAGTATTACCGACAGGACCACTACCGACTCCTCAGTATTACCGACAGGACCACTACCGACTCCTCAGTATTACCGACAGGACCACTACCGACTCCTCAGTATTACCGACAGGACCACTACCGACTCCTCAGTATTACCGACAGGACCACTACCGACTCCTCAGTATTACCGACAGGACCACTACCGACTCCTCAGTATTACCGACAGGACCACTACCGACTCCTCAGTATTACCGACAGGACCACTACCGACTCCTCAGTATTACCGACAGGACCACTACCGACTCCTCAGTATTACCGACAGGACCACTACCGACTCCTCAGTATTACCGACAGGACCACTACCGACTCCTCAGTATTACCGACAGGACCACTACCGACTCCTCAGTATTACCGACAGGACCACTACCGACTCCTCAGTATTACCGACAGGACCACTACCAACGCCTCGACAGGACCACTACCGACTCCTCCTCCTCCTCCTCTCAGACCACTACCGATCAGTATTACCGACAGGACCACTACCGACTCCTCAGTACTACCGACAGGACCACTACCGACAAGACCACTACCGACTCCTCAGTATTACCGACAGGACCACTACCGACAGGACCACTACCGACTCCTCAGTATTACCGACAGGACCACTACCGACTCCTCAGTATTACCGACAGGACCACTACCGACTCCTCAGTATTACCGACAGGACCACTACCGACTCCTCAGTATTACCGACAGGACCACTACAGACTCCTCAGTATTACCGACAGGACCACTACCGACTCCTCAGTATTACCGACAGGACCACTACCGACTCTTCCTCAGTATTACCGACAGGACCACTACCGACTCTTCCTCAGTATTACCGACAGGACCACTACCGACTCCTCCTCCTCCTCCTCAGTATTACCGACAGGACCACTACCGACTCCTCAGTATTACCGACAGGACCACTACCGACTCCTCAGTATTACCGACAGGACCACTACCGACTCCTCAGTATTACCGACAGAACCACTACAGACTCTCAGTATTACTGACAGGACCACTACCGAAGCCTCCTGCACAGTATTACCGACAGGACCACTACCGACTCCTCAGTATTACCGACAGGACCACTACCGACTCCTCAGTATTACCGACAGGACCACTACCGACAGCACCACTACCGACTCCTTCTCCTCAGTATTACCGACAGGACCACTACAGACAGGACCACTACCGACTCCTCAGTATTACTGACAGGACCACTACCGACTCCTCAGTATTACTGACAGGACCACTACCGACTCCTCAGTATTACCGACAGGACCACTACCGACTCCTCAGTATTACCGACAGGACCACTACAGACACCTCAGTATTACCGACAGGACCACTACCGACAGGACCACTACCGACTCCTCAGTATTACCGACAGGACCACATCCTCCTCCTCCTCCTCAGTATTACCGACAGGACCACTACCGACTCCTCAGTATTACCGACAGGACCACTACCGACTCCTACTCCTCCGTATTACCGAAAGGACCACTACCGACAGGACCACTACCGACTCCTCAGTATTACCGACAGGACCACTACCGACTCCTCAGTACTACCGACAGGACCACTACCAACGCCTCAGTACTACAGACAGGACCACTACCGACAGGACCACTACCGACTCCTCCTCCTCCTCCTCAGTATTACCGACAGGACCACTACCGACTCCTCCTCCTCCTCCTCCTCAGTATTACCGACAGGACCACTACCGACTCCTCAGTACTACCGACAGGACCACTACCGACGCCTCAGTACTACAGACAGGACCACTACCGACAAGACCACTACCGACTCCTCTGTATTACCGACAGGACCACTACCGACAGGACCACTACCGACTCCTCAGTATTACCGACAGGACCACTACCGACTCCTCAGCATTACCGACAGGACCACTACCGACTCCTCAGCATTACCGACAGGACCACTACCGACTCCTCAGCATTACCGACAGGACCACTACCGACTCCTCAGCATTACCGACAGGACCACTACCGACTCCTCAGTATTACCGACAGGACCACTACCGACTCCTCAGTATTACCGACAGGACCACTACCGACTCCTCAGTATTACCGACAGGACCACTACCGACTCCTCAGTATTACCGACAGGACCACTACCGACTCCTCAGTATTACCGACAGGACCACTACCGAAGCCTCCTGCACAGTATTACCGACAGGACCACTTCCGAAGCCTCCTGCACAGTATTACCGACAGGACCACTACCGACTCCTCAGTATTACCGACAGGACCACTACCGACTCCTCAGTATTACCGACAGGACCACTACCGACTCCTCAGTATTACCGACAGGACCACTACCGACTCCTCAGTATTACCGACAGGACCACTACCGACTCCTCAGTATTACCGACAGGACCACTACCGACTCCTCAGTATTACCGACAGGACCACTACCGACTCCTCAGTATTACCGACAGGACCACTACCGACTCCTCAGTATTACCGACAGGACCACTACCGACTCCTCAGTATTACCGACAGGACCACTACCGACTCCTCAGTATTACCGACAGGACCACTACCGACTCCTCAGTATTACCGACAGGACCACTACCGACTCCTCAGTATTACCGACAGGACCACTACCGACTCCTCAGTATTACCGACAGGACCACTACCGACTCCTCAGTATTACCGACAGGACCACTACCGACTCCTCAGTATTACCGACAGGACCACTACCGACTCCTCAGTATTACCGACAGGACCACTACCGACTCCTCAGTATTACCGACAGGACCACTACCGACTCCTCAGTATTACCGACAGGACCACTACCGACTCCTCAGTATTACCGACAGGACCACTACCGACTCCTCAGTATTACCGACAGAACCACTACAGACTCTCAGTATTACTGACAGGACCACTACCGAAGCCTCCTGCACAGTATTACCGACAGGACCACTACCGACTCCTCAGTATTACCGACAGGACCACTACCGACTCCTCAGTATTACCGACAGGACCACTACCGACAGCACCACTACCGACTCCTTCTCCTCAGTATTACCGACAGAACCACTACAGACAGGACCACTACCGACTCCTCAGTATTACTGACAGGACCACTACCGACTCCTCAGTATTACTGACAGGACCACTACCGACTCCTCAGTATTACCGACAGGACCACTACCGACTCCTCAGTATTACCGACAGGACCACTACAGACACCTCAGTATTACCGACAGGACCACTACCGACAGGACCACTACCGACTCCTCAGTATTACCGACAGGACCACTACCGACTCCTCAGTATTACCGACAGGACCACTACCGACTCCTCAGTATTACCGACAGGACCACTACCGACAGGACCACTACCGACTCCTCAGCATTACCGACAGGACCACTACCGACTCCTCCTCCTCAGTATTACCGACAGGACCACTACCGACTCCTCCTCAGTACTACCGACAGGACCACTACCGACTCTTCCTCAGTATTACCGACAGGACCACTACCGACTCCTCCTCCTCCTCCTCAGTATTACCGACAGGACCACTACCGACTCCTCAGTATTACCGACAGGACCACTACCGACTCCTCAGTATTACCGACAGGACCACTACCGACTCCTCAGTATTACCGACAGGACCACTACCGACTCCTCAGTATTACCGACAGGACCACTACCGACTCCTCAGTATTACCGACAGGACCACTACCGACTCCTCAGTATTACCGACAGGACCACTACCGACTCCTCAGTATTACCGACAGGACCACTACCGACTCCTCAGTATTACCGACAGGACCACTACCGACTCCTCAGTATTACCGACAGGACCACTACCGACTCCTCAGTATTACCGACAGGACCACTACCGACTCCTCAGTATTACCGACAGGACCACTACCGACAGCACCACTACCGACTCCTCAGTATTACCGACAGGACCACTACCGACTCCTTCTCCTCAGTATTACCGACAGGACCACTACAGACAGGACCACTACCGACTCCTCAGTATTACTGACAGGACCACTACCGACTCCTCAGTATTACCGACAGGACCACTACCGACTCCTCAGTATTACCGACAGGACCACTACCAACTCCTCAGTATTACCGACAGGACCACTACAGACACCTCAGTACTACAGACAGGACCACTACCGACTCCTCCTCCTCCTCAGTATTACCGACAGGACCACTACCGATTCCTCAGTATTACCGACAGGACCACTACCGACAGGACCACTACCGACTCCTCAGCATTACCGACAGGACCACTACCGACTCCTCCTCCTCAGTATTACCGACAGGACCACTACCGACAGGACCACTACCGACTCCTCAGTATTACTGACAGGACCACTACCGACTCCTCAGAATTACCGACAGGACCACTACCGACTCCTCAGTATTACCGACAGGACCACTACCGACTCCTCAGTATTACCGACAGGACCACTACCGACTCCTCAGTATTACCGACAGGACCACTACCGACTCCTCAGTATTACCGACAGGACCACTACCGACTCCTCAGTATTACCGACAGGACCACTACCGACTCCTCAGTATTACCGACAGAACCACTACAGACTCTCAGTATTACTGACAGGACCACTACCGAAGCCTCCTGCACAGTATTACCGACAGGACCACTACCGACTCCTCAGTATTACCGACAGGACCACTACCGACTCCTCAGTATTACCGACAGGACCACTACCGACAGCACCACTACCGACTCCTTCTCCTCAGTATTACCGACAGGACCACTACAGACAGGACCACTACCGACTCCTCAGTATTACTGACAGGACCACTACCGACTCCTCAGTATTACTGACAGGACCACTACCGACTCCTCAGTATTACCGACAGGACCACTACCGACTCCTCAGTATTACCGACAGGACCACTACAGACACCTCAGTATTACCGACAGGACCACTACCGACAGGACCACTACCGACTCCTCAGTATTACCGACAGGACCACTACCGACTCCTCAGTATTACCGACAGGACCACTACCGATTCCTCAGTATTACCGACAGGACCACTACCGACAGGACCACTACCGACTCCTCAGCATTACCGACAGGACCACTACCGACTCCTCCTCCTCAGTATTACCGACAGGACCACTACCGACTCCTCCTCAGTACTACCGACAGGACCACTACCGACTCTTCCTCAGTATTACCGACAGGACCACTACCGACTCCTCCTCCTCTTCCTCAGTATTACCGACAGGACCACTACCGACTCCTCAGTATTACCGACAGGACCACTACCGACTCCTCAGTATTACCGACAGGACCACTACCGACTCCTCAGTATTACCGACAGGACCACTACCGACTCCTCAGTATTACCGACAGGACCACTACCGACTCCTCAGTATTACCGACAGGACCACTACCGACTCCTCAGTATTACCGACAGGACCACTACCGACTCCTCAGTATTACCGACAGGACCACTACCGACTCCTTCTCCTCAGTATTACCGACAGGACCACTACAGACAGGACCACTACCGACTCCTCAGTATTACTGACAGGACCACTACCGACTCCTCAGTATTACCGACAGGACCACTACCGACTCCTCAGTATTACCGACAGGACCACTACCAACTCCTCAGTATTACCGACAGGACCACTACAGACACCTCAGTACTACAGACAGGACCACTACCGACTCCTCCTCCTCCTCAGTATTACCGACAGGACCACTACCGATTCCTCAGTATTACCGACAGGACCACTACCGACAGGACCACTACCGACTCCTCAGCATTACCGACAGGACCACTACCGACTCCTCCTCCTCAGTATTACCGACAGGACCACTACCGACAGGACCACTACCGACTCCTCAGTATTACTGACAGGACCACTACCGACTCCTCAGAATTACCGACAGGACCACTACCGACTCCTCAGTATTACCGACAGGACCACTACCGACTCCTCAGTATTACCGACAGGACCACTACCGACTCCTCAGTATTACCGACAGGACCACTACCGACTCCTCCTCCTCCTCCTCAGTATTACCGACAGGACCACTACCGACTCCTCCTCCTCCTCCTCAGTATTACCGACAGGACCACTACCGACTCCTCAGTATTACCGACAGGACCACTACCGACTCCTACTCCTCCGTATTACCGAAAGGACCACTACCGACAGGACCACTACCGACTCCTCAGTATTACCGACAGGACCACTACCGACAGGACCACTACCGACTCCTCCTCCTCCTCCTCAGTATTACCGACAGGACCACTACCGACTCCTCAGTATTACCGACAGGACCACTACCGACTCCTACTCCTCCGTATTACCGAAAGGACCACTACCAACAGCACCACTACCGACTCCTCAGTATTACCGACAGGACCACTACCGACAGGACCACTACCGACAGGACCACTACCGACTCCTCAGTATTACCGACAGGACCACTACCGACTCCTCAGTATTACCGACAGGACCACTACCGACTCCTCAGTACTACAGACAGGACCACTACCGACAAGACCACTACCGACTCCTCAGTATTACCGACAGGACCACTACCGACTCCTTCTCCTCAGTATTACCGACAGGACCACTACCGACAGGACCACTACCGACTCCTCAGTATTACTGACAGGACCACTACCGACTCCTCAGTATTACCGACAGGACCACTACCGACTCCTCAGTATTACCGACAGGACCACTACAGACACCTCAGTACTACAGACAGGACCACTACCGACTCCTCCTCCTCCTCAGTATTACCGACAGGACCACTACCGATTCCTCAGTATTACCGACAGGACCACTACCGACAGGACCACTACCGACTCCTCAGCATTACCGACAGGACCACTACCGACTCCTCCTCAGTACTACCGACAGGACCACTACCGACTCTTCCTCAGTATTACCGACAGGACCACTACCGACTCTTCCTCAGTATTACCGACAGGACCACTACCGACTCCTCCTCCTCCTCCTCAGTATTACCGACAGGACCACTACCGACTTCTACTCCTCCGTATTACCGAAAGGACCACTACCGACAGGACCACTACCGACTCCTCAGTATTACCGACAGGACCACTACCGACTCCTCAGTACTACCGACAGGACCACTACCGACTCCTCAGTACTACCGACAGGACCACTACCGACTCCTCAGTACTACCGACAGGACCACTACCGACGCCTCAGTACTACAGACAGGACCACTACCGACAAGACCACTACCGACTCCTCAGTATTACCGACAGGACCACTAACGACTCCTCAGTATTACCGACAGGACCACTACCGACAAGACCACTACCGACTCCTCAGTATTACCGACAGGACCACTACCGACTCCTCAGTATTACCGACAGGACCACTACCGACTCCTCAGTATTACCGACAGGACCACTACCGACTACTCAGTATTACCGACAGGACCACTACCGACTCTTCAGTATTACCGACAGGACCACTACCGGCTCCTCAGTATTACCGACAGGACCACTACTGACTCCTCAGTATTACCGACAGGACCACTACCGACTCCTCAGTATTACCGACAGGACCACTACAGACTCGTAAGTATTACCGACAGGACCACTACCGAAGCCTCCTGCACAGTATTACCGACAGGACCACTACCGAAGCCTCCTGCACAGTATTATCGACAGGACCACTACCGACTCCTCAGTATTACCGACAGGACCACTACCGACTCCTCAGTATTACCGACAGGACCACTACCGACTCCTCAGTATTACCGACAGGACCACTACAGACTCGTCAGTATTACCGACAGGACCACTACCGAAGCCTCCTGCACAGTATTACCGACAGGACCACTACCGAAGCCTCCTGCACAGTATTACCGACAGGACCACTACCGACTCCTCAGTATTACCGACAGGACCACTACCGACTCCTCAGTATTACCGACAGCACCACTACCGACTCCTCAGTATTACCGACAGGACCACTACCGACTCCTCAGTATTACCGACAGGACCACTACAGACTTCTCAGTATTACTGACAGGACCACTACCGAAGCCTCCTGCACAGTATTACCGACAGGACCACTACCGAAGCCTCCTGCACAGTATTACCGACAGGACCACTACCGACTCCTCAGTATTACCGACAGGACCACTACCGACTCCTCAGTATTACCGACAGCACCACTACCAACTCCTCAGTATTACCGACAGGACCACTACCGACTCCTCAGTATTACCGACAGGACCACTACAGACTCCTCAGTATTACCGACAGGACCACTACAGACTCCTCAGTATTACTGACAGGACCACTACCGACTCCTCAGTATTACTGACAGGACCACTACCGACTCCTCAGCATTACCGACAGGACCACTACCGACTCCTCCTCCTCAGTATTACCGACAGGACCACTACCGACAGGACCACTACAGACTCCTCAGTATTACTGACAGGACCACTACCAACTCCTCAGTCTTACTGACAGGACCACTACCGACTCCTCAGCATTACCGACAGGACCACTACCGACTCCTCCTCCTCAGTATTACCGACAGGACCACTACCGACAGGACCACTACCGACTCCTCAGTATTACTGACAGGACCACTACCGACTCCTCAGAATTACCGACAGGACCACTACCGACTCCTCAGTATTACCGACAGGACCACTACCGACTCCTCAGTATTACCGACAGGACCACTACCGACTCCTCCTCAGTACTACCGACAGGACCACTACCAACTCTTCCTCAGTATTACCGACAGGACCACTACCGACTCTTCCTCAGTATTACCGACAGGACCACTACCGACTCCTCCTCCTCCTCCTCAGTATTACCGACAGGACCACTACCGACTCCTCCTCCTCCTCCTCAGTATTACCGACAGGACCACTACCGACTCCTCAGTATTACCGACAGGACCACTACCGACTCCTACTCCTCCGTATTACCGACAGGACCACTACCGACAGGACCACTACCGACTCCTCAGTATTACCGACAGGACCACTACCGACTCCTCAGTATTACCGACAGGACCACTACCGACTCCTCAGTATTACCGACAGGACCACTACCGACTCCTCAGTACTACAGACAGGACCACTACCGACAAGACCACTACCGACTCCTCAGTATTACCGACAGGACCACTACCGACTCCTCCTCAGTATTACCGACAGGACCACTACCGACAGGACCACTACCGACTCCTCAGTATTACCGACAGGACCACTACCGACTCCTCAGTATTACCGACAGGACCACTACAGACACCTCAGTACTACAGACAGGACCACTACCGACTCCTCCTCCTCCTCAGTATTACCGACAGGACCACTACCGATTCCTCAGTATTACCGACAGGACCACTACCGACAGGACCACTACCGACTCCTCAGTATTACCGACAGGACCACTACCGACTCCTCAGTATTACCGACAGGACCACTACCGACTCCTCCTCAGTACTACCGACAGGACCACTACCAACTCTTCCTCAGTATTACCGACAGGACCACTACCGACTCTTCCTCAGTATTACCGACAGGACCACTACCGACTCCTCCTCCTCCTCCTCAGTATTACCGACAGGACCACTACCGACTCCTCCTCCTCCTCCTCAGTATTACCGACAGGACCACTATCGACTCCTCAGTATTACCGACAGGACCACTACCGACTCCTACTCCTCCGTATTACCGACAGGACCACTACCGACAGGACCACTACCGACTCCTCAGTATTACCGACAGGACCACTACCGACTCCTCAGTATTACCGACAGGACCACTACCGACTCCTCAGTATTACCGACAGGACCACTACCGACTCCTCAGTACTACAGACAGGACCACTACCGACAAGACCACTACCGACTCCTCAGTATTACCGACAGGACCACTACCGACTCCTCCTCAGTATTACCGACAGGACCACTACCGACAGGACCACTACCGACTCCTCAGTATTACCGACAGGACCACTACCGACTCCTCAGTATTACCGACAGGACCACTACAGACACCTCAGTACTACAGACAGGACCACTACCGACTCCTCCTCCTCCTCAGTATTACCGACAGGACCACTACCGATTCCTCAGTATTACCGACAGGACCACTACCGACAGGACCACTACCGACTCCTCAGCATTACCGACAGGACCACTACCGACTCCTCCTCAGTACTACCGACAGGACCACTACCGACTCTTCCTCAGTATTACCGACAGGACCACTACCGACTCTTCCTCAGTATTACCGACAGGACCACTACCGACTCCTCCTCCTCCTCCTCCTCAGTATTACCGACAGGACCACTACCGACTTCTACTCCTCCGTATTACCGAAAGGACCACTACCGACAGGACCACTACCGACTCCTTAGTACTACCGACAGGACCACTACCGACTCCTCAGTACTACCGACAGGACCACTACCGACGCCTCAGTACTACAGACAGGACCACTACCGACAAGACCACTACCGACTCCTCAGTATTACCGACAGGACCACTAACGACTCCTCAGTATTACCGACAGGACCACTACCGACAAGACCACTACCGACTCCTCAGTATTACCGACAGGACCACTACCGACTCCTCAGTATTACCGACAGGACCACTACCGACTCCTCAGTATTACCGACAGGACCACTACCGACTACTCAGTATTACCGACAGGACCACTACCGACTCTTCAGTATTACCGACAGGACCACTACCGGCTCCTCAGTATTACCGACAGGACCACTACCGACTCCTCAGTATTACCGACAGGACCACTACCGACTCCTCAGTATTACCGACAGGACCACTACAGACTCGTAAGTATTACCGACAGGACCACTACCGAAGCCTCCTGCACAGTATTACCGACAGGACCACTACCGAAGCCTCCTGCACAGTATTACCGACAGGACCACTACCGACTCGTCAGTATTACCGACAGGACCACTACCGAAGCCTCCTGCACAGTATTACCGACAGGACCACTACCGACTCCTCAGTATTACCGACAGCACCACTACCGACTCCTCAGTATTACCGACAGGACCACTACCGACTCCTCAGTATTACCGACAGGACCACTACAGACTCCTCAGTATTACTGACAGGACCACTACAGACTTCTCAGTATTACTGACAGGACCACTACCGAAGCCTCCTGCACAGTATTACCGACAGGACCACTACCGAAGCCTCCTGCACAGTATTACCGACAGGACCACTACCGACTCCTCAGTATTACCGACAGGACCACTACCGACTCCTCAGTATTACCGACAGCACCACTACCGACTCCTCAGTATTACCGACAGGACCACTACCGACTCCTCAGTATTACCGACAGGACCACTACCGACTCCTCAGTATTACTGACAGGACCACTACCGACTCCTCAGTATTACTGACAGGACCACTACCGACTCCTCAGTATTACCGACAGGACCACTACCGACTCCTCAGTATTACCGACAGGACCACTACCGACTCCTCAGTATTACCGACAGGACCACTACCGACTCCTCAGTATTACCGACAGGACCACTACCGACTCCTCAGTATTACCGACAGGACCACTACCGACTCCTCAGTATTACCGACAGAACCACTACAGACTCTCAGTATTACTGACAGGACCACTACCGAAGCCTCCTGCACAGTATTACCGACAGGACCACTACCGACTCCTCAGTATTACCGACAGGACCACTACCGACTCCTCAGTATTACCGACAGGACCACTACCGACAGCACCACTACCGACTCCTTCTCCTCAGTATTACCGACAGGACCACTACAGACAGGACCACTACCGACTCCTCAGTATTACTGAGAGGACCACTACCGACTCCTCAGTATTACCGACAGGACCACTACCGACTCCTCAGTATTACCGACAGGACCACTACAGACACCTCAGTATTACCGACAGGACCACTACCGACAGGACCACTACCGACTCCTCAGTATTACCGACAGGACCACTACCGACTCCTCAGTATTACCGACAGGACCACTACCGATTCCTCAGTATTACCGACAGGACCACTACCGACTCCTCAGCATTACCGACAGGACCACTACCGACTCCTCCTCCTCAGTATTACCGACAGGACCACTACCGACTCCTCCTCAGTACTACCGACAGGACCACTACCGACTCTTCCTCAGTATTACCGACAGGACCACTACCGACTCCTCCTCCTCCTCCTCAGTATTACCGACAGGACCACTACCGACTCCTCAGTATTACCGACAGGACCACTACCGACTCCTCAGTATTACCGACAGGACCACTACAGACTCGTCAGTATTACCGACAGGACCACTACCGAAGCCTCCTGCACAGTATTACCGACAGGACCACTACCGAAGCCTCCTGCACAGTATTACCGACAGGACCACTACCGACTCCTCAGTATTACCGACAGGACCACTACCGACTCCTCAGTATTACCGACAGCACCACTACCGACTCCTCAGTATTACCGACAGGACCACTACCGACTCCTCAGTATTACCGACAGGACCACTACAGACTCCTCAGTATTACTGACAGGACCACTACAGACTTCTCAGTATTACTGACAGGACCACTACCGAAGCCTCCTGCACAGTATTACCGACAGGACCACTACCGAAGCCTCCTGCACAGTATTACCGACAGGACCACTACCGACTCCTCAGTATTACCGACAGGACCACTACCGACTCCTCAGTATTACCGACAGCACCACTACCGACTCCTCAGTATTACCGACAGGACCACTACCGACTCCTCAGTATTACCGACAGGACCACTACCGACTCCTCAGTATTACTGACAGGACCACTACCGACTCCTCAGTATTACTGACAGGACCACTACCGACTCCTCAGTATTACCGACAGGACCACTACCGACTCCTCAGTATTACCGACAGGACCACTACCGACTCCTCAGTATTACCGACAGGACCACTACCGACTCCTCAGTATTACCGACAGGACCACTACCGACTCCTCAGTATTACCGACAGGACCACTACCGACTCCTCAGTATTACCGACAGAACCACTACAGACTCTCAGTATTACTGACAGGACCACTACCGAAGCCTCCTGCACAGTATTACCGACAGGACCACTACCGACTCCTCAGTATTACCGACAGGACCACTACCGACTCCTCAGTATTACCGACAGGACCACTACCGACAGCACCACTACCGACTCCTTCTCCTCAGTATTACCGACAGGACCACTACAGACAGCACCACTACCGACTCCTTCTCCTCAGTATTACTGACAGGACCACTACCGACTCCTCAGTATTACCGACAGGACCACTACCGACTCCTCAGTATTACCGACAGGACCACTACAGACACCTCAGTATTACCGACAGGACCACTACCGACAGGACCACTACCGACTCCTCAGTATTACCGACAGGACCACTACCGACTCCTCAGTATTACCGACAGGACCACTACCGATTCCTCAGTATTACCGACAGGACCACTACCGACTCCTCAGCATTACCGACAGGACCACTACCGACTCCTCAGCATTACCGACAGGACCACTACCGACTCCTCCTCCTCAGTATTACCGACAGGACCACTACCGACTCCTCCTCAGTACTACCGACAGGACCACTACCGACTCCTCCTCCTCCTCAGTATTACCGACAGGACCACTACCGACTCCTCAGTATTACCGACAGGACCACTACCGACTCCTCAGTATTACCGACAGGACCACTACCGACTCCTCAGTATTACCGACAGGACCACTACCGACTCCTCAGTATTACCGACAGGACCACTACCGACTCCTCAGTATTACCGACAGGACCACTACCGACTCCTCAGTATTACCGACAGGACCACTACCGACTCCTCAGTATTACCGACAGGACCACTACCGACTCCTCAGTATTACCGACAGGACCACTACCGACTCCTCAGTATTACCGACAGGACCACTACCGACTCCTCAGTATTACCGACAGGACCACTACCGACTCCTCAGTATTACCGACAGGACCACTACCGACTCCTCAGTATTACCGACAGGACCACTACCGACTCCTCAGTATTACCGACAGGACCACTACCGACAGCACCACTACCGACTCCTCAGTATTACCGACAGGACCACTACCGACAGGACCACTACCGACTCCTCAGTATTACTGACAGGACCACTACCGACTCCTCAGTATTACCGACAGGACCACTACCGACTCCTCAGTATTACCGACAGGACCTCTACAGACACCTCAGTACTACAGACAGGACCACTAACGACTCCTCCTCCTCCTCAGTATTACCGACAGGACCACTACCGATTCCTCAGTATTACCGACAGGACCACTACCGACAGGACCACTACCGACTCCTCAGCATTACCGACAGGACCACTACCGACTCCTCCTCCTCAGAATTACCGACAGGACCACTACCGACTCCTCCTCAGTACTACCGACAGGACCACTACCGACTCTTCCTCAGTATTACCGACAGGACCACTACCGACTCCTCCTCCACCTCCTCAGTATTACCGACAGGACCACTACAGACTCGTAAGTATTACCGACAGGACCACTACCGAAGCCTCCTGCACAGTATTACCGACAGGACCACTACCGAAGCCTCCTGCACAGTATTACCGACAGGACCACTACCGACTCCTCAGTATTACCGACAGGACCACTACCGACTCCTCAGTATTACCGACAGGACCACTACCGACTCCTCAGTATTACCGACAGGACCACTACAGACTCGTCAGTATTACCGACAGGACCACTACCGAAGCCTCCTGCACAGTATTACCGACAGGACCACTACCGACTCCTCAGTATTACCGACAGGACCACTACCGACTCCTCAGTATTACCGACAGCACCACTACCGACTCCTCAGTATTACCGACAGGACCACTACCGACTCCTCAGTATTACCGACAGGACCACTACAGACTCCTCAGTATTACTGACAGGACCACTACCGACTCCTCAGTATTACTGACAGGACCACTACCGACTCCTCAGTATTACCGACAGGACCACTACCGACTCCTCAGTATTACCGACAGGACCACTACCGACTCCTCAGTATTACCGACAGGACCACTACCGACTCCTCAGTATTACCGACAGGACCACTACCGACTCCTCAGTATTACCAACAGGACCACTACCGACTCCTCAGTATTACCGACAGGACCACTACCGACTCCTCAGTATTACCGACAGAACCACTACAGACTCTCAGTATTACTGACAGGACCACTACCGAAGCCTCCTGCACAGTATTACCGACAGGACAACTACCGACTCCTCAGTATTACCGACAGGACCACTACCGACTCCTCAGTATTACCGACAGGACCACTACCGACAGCACCACTACCGACTCCTCAGTATTACTGACAGGACCACTACCGACTCCTCAGTATTACCGACAGGACCACTACCGACTCCTCAGTATTACCGACAGGACCACTACAGACACCTCAGTATTACCGACAGGACCACTACCGACAGGACCACTACCGACTCCTCAGTATTACCGACAGGACCACTACCGACTCCTCAGTATTACCGACAGGACCACTACCGACTCCTCAGTATTACCGACAGGACCACTACCGATTCCTCAGTATTACCGACAGGACCACTACCGACTCCTCAGCATTACCGACAGGACCACTACCGACTCCTCCTCCTCAGTATTACCGACAGGACCACTACCGACTCCTCCTCAGTACTACCGACAGGACCACTACCGACTCTTCCTCAGTATTACCGACAGGACCACTACCGACTCCTCCTCCTCCTCCTCAGTATTACCGACAGGACCACTACCGACTCCTCAGTATTACCGACAGGACCACTACCGACTCCTCAGTATTACCGACAGGACCACTACCGACTCCTCAGTATTACCGACAGGACCACTACCGACTCCTCAGTATTACCGACAGGACCACTACCGACTCCTCAGTATTACCGACAGGACCACTACCGACTCCTCAGTATTACCGACAGGACCACTACCGAATCCTCAGTATTACCGACAGGACCACTACCGACTCCTGAGTATTACCGACAGGACCACTACCGACTCCTCAGTATTACCGACAGGACCACTACCGACTCCTCAGTATTACCGACAGGACCACTACCGACTCCTCAGTATTACCGACAGGACCACTACCGACTCCTCAGTATTACCGACAGGACCACTACCGACTCCTCAGTATTACCGACAGGACCACTACCGACAGCACCACTACCGACTCCTCAGTATTACCGACAGGACCACTACCGACTCCTCAGTATTACTGACAGGACCACTACCGACTCCTCAGTATTACCGACAGGACCACTACCGACTCCTCAGTATTACCGACAGGACCTCTACAGACACCTCAGTACTACAGACAGGACCACTAACGACTCCTCCTCCTCCTCAGTATTACTGACAGGACCACTACCGATTCCTCAGTATTACCGACAGGACCACTACCGACAGGACCACTACCGACTCCTCAGCATTACCGACAGGACCACTACCGACTCCTCCTCCTCAGTATTACCGACAGGACCACTACCGACTCCTCCTCAGTACTACCGACAGGACCACTACCGACTCTTCCTCAGTATTACCGACAGGACCACTACCGACTCCTCCTCCACCTCCTCAGTATTACCGACAGGACCACTACCGACTCCTCAGTATTACCGACAGGACCACTACCGACTACTCAGTATTACCGACAGGAACACTACCGACTCCTCAGTATTACCGACAGGACCACTACCGACTCCTCAGTATTACCGACAGGACCACTACCGACTCCTCAGTATTACCGACAGGACCACTACCGACTCCTCAGTATTACCGACAGGACCACTACCGACAGCACCACTACCGACTCCTCAGTATTACCGACAGGACCACTACCGACTCCTTCTCCTCAGTATTACCGACAGGACCACTACAGACAGGACCACTACCGACTCCTCAGTATTACTGACAGGACCACTACCGACTCCTCAGTATTACTGACAGGACCACTACCGACTCCTCAGTATTACCGACAGGACCACTACCGACTCCTCAGTATTACCGACAGGACCACTACCGACTCCTCAGTATTACCGACAGGACCACTACAGACACCTCAGTACTACAGACAGGACCACTACCGACTCCTCCTCCTCCTCAGTATTACTGACAGGACCACTACCGATTCCTCAGTATTACCGACAGGACCACTACCGACAGGACCACTACCGACTCCTCAGCATTACCGACAGGACCACTACCGACTCCTCCTCCTCAGTTTTACCGACAGGACCACTACCGACAGGACCACTACCGACTCCTCAGTATTACTGACAGGACCACTACCGACTCCTCAGAATTACCGACAGGACCACTACCGACTCCTCAGAATTACCGACAGGACCACTACCGACTCCTCAGTATTACCGACAGGACCACTACCGACTCCTCAGTATTACCGACAGGACCACTACCGACTCCTCCTCAGTACTACCGACAGGACCACTACCAACTCTTCCTCAGTATTACCGACAGGACCACTACCGACTCTTCCTCAGTATTACCGACAGGACCACTACCGACTCCTCCTCCTCCTCCTCAGTATTACCGACAGGACCACTACCGACTCCTCCTCCTCCTCCTCAGTATTACCGACAGGACCACTACCGACTCCTCAGTATTACCGACAGGACCACTACCGACTCCTACTCCTCCGTATTACCGAAAGGACCACTACCGACAGGACCACTACCGACTCCTCAGTATTACCGACAGGACCACTACCGACAGGACCACTACCGACTCCTCCTCCTCCTCCTCAGTATTACCGACAGGACCACTACCGACTCCTCAGTATTACCGACAGGACCACTACCGACTCCTTCTCCTCCGTATTACCGAAAGGACCACTACCAACAGCACCACTACCGACTCCTCAGTATTACCGACAGGACCACTACCGACAGGACCACTACCGACAGGACCACTACCGACTCCTCAGTATTACCGACAGGACCACTACCGACTCCTCAGTATTACCGACAGGACCACTACCGACTCCTCAGTATTACCGACAGGACCACTACCGACTCCTCAGTATTACCGACAGGACCACTACCGACTCCTCAGTATTACCGACAGGACCACTACCGAATCCTCAGTATTACCGACAGGACCACTACCGACTCCTGAGTATTACCGACAGGACCACTACCGACTCCTCAGTATTACCGACAGGACCACTACCGACTCCTCAGTATTACCGACAGGACCACTACCGACTCCTCAGTATTACCGACAGGACCACTACCGACTCCTCAGTATTACCGACAGGACCACTACCGACTCCTCAGTATTACCGACAGGACCACTACCGACAGCACCACTACCGACTCCTCAGTATTACCGACAGGACCACTACCGACTCCTCAGTATTACTGACAGGACCACTACCGACTCCTCAGTATTACCGACAGGACCACTACCGACTCCTCAGTATTACCGACAGGACCTCTACAGACACCTCAGTACTACAGACAGGACCACTAACGACTCCTCCTCCTCCTCAGTATTACCGACAGGACCACTACCGATTCCTCAGTATTACCGACAGGACCACTACCGACAGGACCACTACCGACTCCTCAGCATTACCGACAGGACCACTACCGACTCCTCCTCCTCAGTATTACCGACAGGACCACTACCGACTCCTCCTCAGTACTACCGACAGGACCACTACCGACTCTTCCTCAGTATTACCGACAGGACCACTACCGACTCCTCCTCCACCTCCTCAGTATTACCGACAGGACCACTACCGACTCCTCAGTATTACCGACAGGACCACTACCGACTACTCAGTATTACCGACAGGACCACTACCGACTCCTCAGTATTACCGACAGGACCACTACCGACTCCTCAGTATTACCGACAGGACCACTACCGACTCCTCAGTATTACCGACAGGACCACTACCGACTCCTCAGTATTACCGACAGGACCACTACCGACTCCTCAGTATTACCGACAGGACCACTACCGACAGCACCACTACCGACTCCTCAGTATTACCGACAGGACCACTACCGACTCCTTCTCCTCAGTATTACCGACAGGACCACTACAGACAGGACCACTACCGACTCCTCAGTATTACTGACAGGACCACTACCGACTCCTCAGTATTACTGACAGGACCACTACCGACTCCTCAGTATTACCGACAGGACCACTACCGACTCCTCAGTATTACCGACAGGACCACTACCGACTCCTCAGTATTACCGACAGGACCACTACAGACACCTCAGTACTACAGACAGGACCACTACCGACTCCTCCTCCTCCTCAGTATTACCGACAGGACCACTACCGATTCCTCAGTATTACCGACAGGACCACTACCGACAGGACCACTACCGACTCCTCAGCATTACCGACAGGACCACTACCGACTCCTCCTCCTCAGTTTTACCGACAGGACCACTACCGACAGGACCACTACCGACTCCTCAGTATTACTGACAGGACCACTACCGACTCCTCAGAATTACCGACAGGACCACTACCGACTCCTCAGTATTACCGACAGGACCACTACCGACTCCTCAGTATTACCGACAGGACCACTACCGACTCCTCAGTATTACCGACAGGACCACTACCGACTCCTCCTCAGTACTACCGACAGGACCACTACCAACTCTTCCTCAGTATTACCGACAGGACCACTACCGACTCTTCCTCAGTATTACCGACAGGACCACTACCGACTCCTCCTCCTCCTCCTCAGTATTACCGACAGGACCACTACCGACTCCTCCTCCTCCTCCTCAGTATTACCGACAGGACCACTACCGACTCCTCAGTATTACCGACAGGACCACTACCGACTCCTACTCCTCCGTATTACCGAAAGGACCACTACCGACAGGACCACTACCGACTCCTCAGTATTACCGACAGGACCACTACCGACAGGACCACTACCGACTCCTCCTCCTCCTCCTCAGTATTACCGACAGGACCACTACCGACTCCTCAGTATTACCGACAGGACCACTACCGACTCCTTCTCCTCCGTATTACCGAAAGGACCACTACCAACAGCACCACTACCGACTCCTCAGTATTACCGACAGGACCACTACCGACAGGACCACTACCGACAGGACCACTACCGACTCCTCAGTATTACCGACAGGACCACTACCGACTCCTCAGTACTACAGACAGGACCACTACCGACAAGACCACTACCGACTCCTCAGTATTATCGACAGGACCACTACCGACTCCTTCTCCTCAGTATTACCGACAGGACCACTACCGACTCCTCAGTATTACTGACAGGACCACTACCGACTCCTCAGTATTACCGACAGGACCACTACCGACTCCTCAGTATTACCGACAGGACCACTACAGACACCTCAGTACTACAGACAGGACCACTACCGACTCCTCCTCCTCCTCAGTATTACCGACAGGACCACTACCGATTCCTCAGTATTACCGACAGGACCACTACCGACAGGACCACTACCGACTCCTCAGCATTACCGACAGGACCACTACCGATTCCTCAGTATTACCGACAGGACCACTACCGACAGGACCACTACCGACTCCTCAGCATTACCGACAGGACCACTACCGACTCCTCCTCCTCAGTATTACCGACAGGACCACTACCGACTCCTCCTCAGTACTACCGACAGGACCACTACCGACTCTTCCTCAGTATTACCGACAGGACCACTACCGACTCCTCCTCCACCTCCTCAGTATTACCGACAGGACCACTACCGACTCCTCAGTATTACCGACAGGACCACTACCGACTACTCAGTATTACCGACAGGACCACTACCGACTCCTCAGTATTACCGACAGGACCACTACCGACTCCTCAGTATTACCGACAGGACCACTACCGACTCCTCAGTATTACCGACAGGACCACTACCGACTCCTCAGTATTACCGACAGGACCACTACCGACAGCACCACTACCGACTCCTCAGTATTACCGACAGGACCACTACCGACTCCTTCTCCTCAGTATTACCGACAGGACCACTACAGACAGGACCACTACCGACTCCTCAGTATTACTGACAGGACCACTACCGACTCCTCAGTATTACTGACAGGACCACTACCGACTCCTCAGTATTACCGACAGGACCACTACCGACTCCTCAGTATTACCGACAGGACCACTACCGACTCCTCAGTATTACCGACAGGACCACTACAGACACCTCAGTACTACAGACAGGACCACTACCGACTCCTCCTCCTCCTCAGTATTACCGACAGGACCACTACCGATTCCTCAGTATTACCGACAGGACCACTACCGACAGGACCACTACCGACTCCTCAGCATTACCGACAGGACCACTACCGACTCCTCCTCCTCAGTTTTACCGACAGGACCACTACCGACAGGACCACTACCGACTCCTCAGTATTACTGACAGGACCACTACCGACTCCTCAGAATTACCGACAGGACCACTACCGACTCCTCAGTATTACCGACAGGACCACTACCGACTCCTCAGTATTACCGACAGGACCACTACCGACTCCTCCTCAGTACTACCGACAGGACCACTACCAACTCTTCCTCAGTATTACCGACAGGACCACTACCGACTCTTCCTCAGTATTAGCGACAGGACCACTACCGACTCCTCCTCCTCCTCCTCAGTATTACCGACAGGACCACTACCGACTCCTCCTCCTCCTCCTCAGTATTACCGACAGGACCACTACCGACTCCTCAGTATTACCGACAGGACCACTACCGACTCCTACTCCTCCGTATTACCGAAAGGACCACTACCGACAGGACCACTACCGACTCCTCCTCCTCCTCCTCAGTATTACCGACAGGACCACTACCGACTCCTCAGTATTACCGACAGGACCACTACCGACTCCTACTCCTCCGTATTACCGAAAGGACCACTACCAACAGCACCACTACCGACTCCTCAGTATTACCGACAGGACCACTACCGACAGGACCACTACCGACAGGACCACTACCGACTCCTCAGTATTACCGACAGGACCACTACCGACTCCTCAGTATTACCGACAGGACCACTACCGACTCCTCAGTATTACCGACAGGACCACTACCGACTCCTCAGTACTACAGACAGGACCACTACCGACAAGACCACTACCGACTCCTCAGTATTACCGACAGGACCACTACCGACTCCTTCTCCTCAGTATTACCGACAGGACCACTACCGACAGGACCACTACCGACTCCTCAGTATTACTGACAGGACCACTACCGACTCCTCAGTATTACCGACAGGACCACTACCGACTCCTCAGTATTACCGACAGGACCACTACAGACACCTCAGTACTACAGACAGGACCACTACAGACTCCTCCTCCTCCTCAGTATTACCGACAGGACCACTACCGATTCCTCAGTATTACCGACAGGACCACTACCGACAGGACCACTACCGACTCCTCAGTATTACCGACAGGACCACTACCGGCTCCTCAGTATTACCGACAGGACCACTACTGACTCCTCAGTATTACCGACAGGACCACTACCGAAGCCTCCTGCACAGTATTACCGACAGGACCACTACCGACTCCTCAGTATTACCGACAGGACCACTACCGACTCCTCAGTATTACCGACAGGACCACTACCGACTCGTCAGTATTACCGACAGGACCACTACCGAAGCCTCCTGCACAGTATTACCGACAGGACCACTACCGAAGCCTCCTGCACAGTATTACCGACAGGACCACTACCGAAGCCTCCTGCACAGTATTACCGACAGGACCACTACCGAAGCCTCCTGCACAGTATTACCGACAGGACCACTACCGACTCCTCAGTATTACCGACAGGACCACTACCGACTCCTCAGTATTACCGACAGGACCACTACCGACTCCTCAGTATTACCGACAGGACCACTACAGACTCCTCAGTATTACCGACAGGACCACTACAGACTCCTCAGTATTACTGACAGGACCACTACAGACTTCTCAGTATTACTGACAGGACCACTACCGAAGCCTCCTGCACAGTATTACCGACAGGACCACTACCGACTCCTCATTATTACCGACAGGACCACTACAGACTCCTCAGTATTACTGACAGGACCACTACAGACTTCTCAGTATTACTGACAGGACCACTACCGAAGCCTCCTGCACAGTATTACCGACAGGACCACTACCGACTCCTCAGTATTACCGACAGGACCACTACAGACTCCTCAGTATTACTGACAGGACCACTACAGACTTCTCAGTATTACCGACAGGACCACTACAGACTTCTCAGTATTACTGACAGGACCACTACCGAAGCCTCCTGCACAGTATTACCGACAGGACCACTGCCGACAGCACCACTACCGACTCCTCAGTATTACCGACAGGACCACTACCGACTCCTCCTCCTCAGTATTACCGACAGGACCACTACCGACAGCACCACTACCGACTCCTCAGTATTACCGACAGGACCACTACCGACTCCTCAGTATTACCGACAGGACCACTACCGACTCCTTCTCCTCCACAGTTTTACCGACAGGACCACTACCGACTCCTCCTCCTCCTCAGTGTTACCGACAGGACCACTACCGACTCCTCAGTATTACCGACAGGACCACTACCAACTCCTCCTCAGTATTACCGACAGGACCACTACCGACTCCTCCTCCTCCGTATTACCGAAAGGACCACTACCGACGACTCCTCAGTATTACCGACAGGACCACTACAGACAGGACCACTACCGACTCCTCAGTATTACCGACAGGACCACCACCGACTCCTCAGTATTACCGACAGGACCACCACCGACAAGACCACTACCGACTCCTCAGTATTACCGACGGCACCACTACCGACTCCTCCTCCTCAGTATTACCAACAGGACCACTACAGACTCCTCAGTATTACCGACAGGACCACTGCCGACTCCTCAGTATTACCGACAGGACCAATACCGACTCCTCAGTATTACCGACAGGACCACTACCGACAGGACCACTACCGACTCCTCAGTATTACCGACAGCACCACTACCGACTCCTCCTCCTCAGTATTACCAACAGGACCACTACCGACTCCTCAGTATTACCGACAGCACCACTACCGACAGCACCACTACCGACTCCTCAGTATTACCGACAGCACCACTACCGACTCCTCAGTATTACCGACAGCACCACTACCGACAGCATCACTACCAACTCCTCAGTATTACCGACAGGACCACTACCGACAGGACCACTACCGACTCCTCAGTATTACCGACAGGACCACTACAGACTCCTCAGTATTACTGACAGGACCACTACAGACTTCTCAGTATTACCGACAGGACCACTACAGACTTCTCAGTATTACTGACAGGACCACTACCGAAGCCTCCTGCACAGTATTACCGACAGGACCACTGCCGACAGCACCACTACCGACTCCTCAGTATTACCGACAGGACCACTACCGACTCCTCCTCCTCAGTATTACCGACAGGACCACTACCGACAGCACCACTACCGACTCCTCAGTATTACCGACAGGACCACTACCGACTCCTCAGTATTACCGACAGGACCACTACCGACTCCTCAGTATTACCGACAGGACCACTACCGACTCCTCAGTATTACCGACAGGACCACTACCGACACCTCAGTACTACCGACAGGACCACTACCGACTCCTCAGTACTACAGACAGGACCACTACCGACTACTCCTCCTCCTCAGTATTACCGACAGGACCACTACCGATTCCTCAGTATTACCGACAGGACCACTACCGACTCCTCAGCATTACCGACAGGACCACTACCGACTCCTCCTCCTCCACAGTATTACCGACAGGACCACTACCGACTCTTCCTCAGTATTACCGACAGGACCACTACCGACTCCTTCTCCTCCACAGTTTTACCGACAGGACCACTACCGACTCCTCCTCCTCCTCAGTGTTACCGACAGGACCACTACCGACTCCTCAGTATTACCGACAGGACCACTACCAACTCCTCCTCAGTATTACCGACAGGACCACTACCGACTCCTCCTCCTCCGTATTACCGAAAGGACCACTACCGACGACTCCTCAGTATTACCGACAGGACCACTACAGACAGGACCACTACCGACTCCTCAGTATTACCGACAGGACCACCACCGACTCCTCAGTATTACCGACAGGACCACCACCGACAAGACCACTACCGACTCCTCAGTATTACCGACGGCACCACTACCGACTCCTCCTCCTCAGTATTACCAACAGGACCACTACAGACTCCTCAGTATTACCGACAGGACCACTGCCGACTCCTCAGTATTACCGACAGGACCAATACCGACTCCTCAGTATTACCGACAGGACCACTACCGACACGACCACTACCGACTCCTCAGTATTACCGACAGCACCACTACCGACTCCTCCTCCTCAGTATTACCAACAGGACCACTACCGACTCCTCAGTATTACCGACAGCACCACTACCGACAGCACCACTACCGACTCCTCAGTATTACCGACAGCACCACTACCGACTCCTCAGTATTACCGACAGCACCACTACCGACAGCATCACTACCAACTCCTCAGTATTACCGACAGGACCACTACCGACAGGACCACTACCGACTCCTCCTCCTCAGTATTACCAACAGGACCACTACCGACTCCTCCTCCTCAGTATTACCAACAGGACCACTACCATCTCCTCCTCCTCCTCCTCAGTATTACCGACAGGACCACTACCGACTCCTCCTCCTCCTCAGTATTACCGACAGGACCACTACCGACAGGACCACTACCGACTCCTCAGTATTACCGACGGCACCACTACCGACTCCTCCTCCTCAGTATTACCAACAGGACCACAAAAGACTCCTCAGTATTACCGACAGGACCACTACCGACTCCTCAGTATTACCGACAGGACCACTACCGACTCCTCAGTATTACCGACAGGACCACTACCGACTACTCAGTATTACAGACAGGACCACTACCGACTACTCCTCCTCCTCAGTATTACCGACAGGACCACTACCGATTCCTCAGTATTACCGACAGGACCACTACCGACAGGACCACTACCGACTCCTCAGCATTACCGACAGGACCACTACCGACTCCTCCTCCTCCTCAGTATTACCAACAGGACCACCACCGACTCCTCAGTATTACCGACAGGACCACCACCGACTCCTCAGTATTACCGACAGGACCACCACCGACAAGACCACTACCGACTCCTCGGTATTACCGACAGGACCACTACCGACTCCTCCTCCTCAGTTTTACCGACAGGACCAGTACCGACAGGACCACTACCGACTCCTCAGTATTACCGACGGCACCACTACCGACTCCTCCTCCTCAGTATTACCAACAGGACCACTACAGACTCCTCAGTATTACCGACAGGACCACTGCCGACTCCTCAGTATTACCGACAGGACCACTACCGACTCCTCAGTATTACCGACAGGACCACTACCGACTCCTCAGTATTACCGACAGGACCACTACCGACAGGACCACTACCGACTCCTCAGTATTACCGACGGCACCACTACCGACTCCTCCTCCTCAGTATTACCAACAGGACCACTACAGACTCCTCAGTATTACCGACAGGACCACTACCGACTCCTCAGTATTACCGACAGGACCACTACCGACTCCTCAGTATTACCGACAGGACCACTACCGACTACTCAGTATTACAGACAGGACCACTACCGACTACTCCTCCTCCTCAGTGTTACCGACAGGACCACTACCGATTCCTCAGTATTACCGACAGGACCACTACCGACAGGACCACTACCGACTCCTCAGCATTACCGACAGGACCACTACCGACTCCTCCTCCTCCTCAGTATTACCGACAGGACCACTACCGACTCCTCCTCAGTACTACCGACAGGACCACTACCGACTCTTCCTCAGTATTACCGACAGGACCACTACCGACTCCTTCTCCTCCACAGTATTACCGACAGGACCACTACCGACTCCTCCTCAGTACTACCGACAGGACCACTACCGACTCTTCCTCAGTATTACCGACAGGACCACTACCGACTCCTTCTCCTCCACAGTATTACCGACAGGACCACTGCCGACTCCTCAGTATTACCGACAGGACCACCACCGACTCCTCGGTATTACCGACAGGACCACCACCGACAAGACCACTACCGACTCCTCGGTATTACCGACAGGACCACTACCGACTCCTCCTCCTCAGTTTTACCGACAGGACCAGTACCGACAGGACCACTACCGACTCCTCAGTATTACCGACGGCACCACTACCGACTCCTCCTCCTCAGTATTACCAACAGGACCACTACAGACTCCTCAGTATTACCGACAGGACCACTGCCGACTCCTCAGTATTACCGACAGGACCACTACCGACTCCTCAGTATTACCGACAGGACCACTACCGACTCCTCAGTATTACCGACAGGACCACTACCGACAGGACCACTACCGACTCCTCAGTATTACCGACAGCACCACTACCGACTCCTCCTCCTCAGTATTACCAACAGGACCACTACCGACTCCTCAGTATTACCGACAGCACCACTACCGACAGCACCACTACCGACTCCTCAGTATTACCGACAGCACCACTACCGACTCCTCAGTATTACCGACAGGACCACTACCGACAGGACCACTACCGACTCCTCCTCCTCAGTATTACCAACAGGACCACTACCGACTACTCCTCCTCAGTATTACCAACAGGACCACTACCATCTCCTCCTCCTCCTCCTCAGTATTACCGACAGGACCACTACCGACTCCTCCTCCTCCTCAGTATTACCGACGGCAACACTACCGACTCCTCCTCCTCAGTATTACCAACAGGACCACTACAGACTCCTCAGTATTACCGACAGGACCACTGCCGACTCCTCAGTATTACCGACAGGACCACTACCGACTCCTCAGTATTACCGACAGGACCACTACCGACTCCTCAGTATTACCGACAGGACCACTACCGACTCCTCAGTATTACCGACGGCACCACTACCGACTCCTCCTCCTCAGTATTACCAACAGGACCACTACAGACTCCTCAGTATTACCGACAGGACCACTGCCGACTCCTCAGTATTACCGACAGGACCACTACCGACTCCTCAGTATTACCGACAGGACCACTACCGACTCCTCAGTATTACCGACAGGACCACTACCGACAGGACCACTACCGACTCCTCAGTATTACCGACAGCACCACTACCGACTCCTCCTCCTCAGTATTACCAACAGGACCACTACCGACTCCTCAGTATTACCGACAGCACCACTACCGACAGCACCACTACCGACTCCTCAGTATTACCGACAGCACCACTACCGACTCCTCAGTATTACCGACAGGACCACTACCGACAGGACCACTACCGACTCCTCCTCCTCAGTATTACCAACAGGACCACTACCGACTACTCCTCCTCAGTATTACCAACAGGACCACTACCATCTCCTCCTCCTCCTCCTCAGTATTACCGACAGGACCACTACCGACTCCTCCTCCTCCTCAGTATTACCGACGGCAACACTACCGACTCCTCCTCCTCAGTATTACCAACAGGACCACTACAGACTCCTCAGTATTACCGACAGGACCACTGCCGACTCCTCAGTATTACCGACAGGACCACTACCGACTCCTCAGTATTACCGACAGGACCACTACCGACTCCTCAGTATTACCGACAGGACCACTACCGACAGCAGCACTACCGACTCCTCAGTATTACCGACAGCACCACTACCGACAGGACCACTACCGACTCCTCAGTATTACCGACAGCACCACTACCGACAGCGCCACTACCAACTCCTCAGTATTACCGACAGGACCACTACCGACAGGACCACTACCGACTCCTCCTCCTCAGATTTACCAACAGGACCACTACCGACTCCTCCTCAGTATTACCAACAGGACCACTACCGACTCCTCCTCCTCCTCCTCAGTATTACCGAAAGGACCACTACCGACTCCTCCTCAGTATTACCGACAGGACCACTACCGATTCCCCCTCCTCCTCAGTATTACCGACAGGACCACTACCGACTCCCCCTCCTCCTCAGTATTACCGACAGGACCACTACCGACTCCTCCTCCTCCTCAGTATTACCGACAGGACCACTACCGACTCCTCCTCCTCCTCCTCAGTATTACCGACAGGACCACTACCGACTCCTCCGACTCCTCCTCAGTATTACCGACAGGACCACTACCGACTCCTCCTCAATATTACCGACAGGACCACTACCGACTCCTCCTCCTCCTCAGTATTTCCGACAGGACCACTACCGACTCCTCCTCCTCAGTATTACCGACAGGACCACTACCGACTCCTCCTCCTCCTCAGTATTTCCGACAGGACCACTACCGACTCCTCCTCCTCAGTATTACCGACAGGACCACTACCGACTCCTCCTCCTCAGTATTACCGACAGGACCACTACCGACTCCTCCTCCTCAGTATTACCGACAGGACCACTACCGACTCCTCAGTATTACCGACAGGACCACTACCGACTCCTCAGTATGACCGACAGGACCACTACCGACAGCACCAATACCGACAGCACCACTACCGACTCCTCAGTATTACCGACAGCACCACTACCGACTCCTCAGTATTACCGACAGCACCACTACCGACAGCATCACTACCAACTCCTCAGTATTACCGACAGGACCACTACCGACAGGACCACTACCGACTCCTCCTCCTCAGTATTACCAACAGGACCACTACCGACTCCTCCTCCTCAGTATTACCAACAGGACCACTACCATCTCCTCCTCCTCCTCCTCAGTATTACCGACAGGACCACTACAAACTCCTCCTCCTCCTCAGTATTACCGACAGGACCACTACCGACTCCTCCTCCTCAGTTTTACCGACAGGACCACTACCGACAGGACCACTACCGACTCCTCAGTATTACCGACGGCACCACTACCGACTCCTCCTCCTCAGTATTACCGACAGGACCACTACCGACTCCTCAGTATTACCGACAGGACCACTACCGACTCCTCAGTATTACCGACAGCACCACTACCGACAGCGCCACTACCAACTCCTCAGTATTACCGACAGGACCACTACCGACAGGACCACTACCGACTCCTCCTCCTCAGTATTACCAACAGGACCACTACCGACTCCTCCTCCTCAGTATTACCAACAGGACCACTACCGACTCCTCCTCCTCAGTATTACCGACAGGACCACTACCGACTCCTCCTCAGTATTACCGACAGGACCACTACCGATTCCTCCTCCTCCTCAGTATTACCGACAGGACCACTACCGACTCCCCCTCCTCCTCAGTATTACCGACAGGACCACTACCGACTCCTCCTCCTCCTCAGTATTACCGACAGGACCACTACCGACTCCTCCTCCTCAGTATTACCGACAGGACCACTACCGACTCCTCCTCCTCCTCAGTATTTCCGACAGGACCACTACCGACTCCTCCTCCTCAGTATTACCGACAGGACCACTACCGACTCCTCCTCCTCAGTATTACCGACAGGACCACTACCGACTCCTCCTCCTCAGTATTACCGACAGGACCACTACCGACTCCTCAGTATTACCGACAGGACCACTACCGACTCCTCAGTATGACCGACAGGACCACTACCGACAGCACCAATACCGACAGCACCACTACCGACTCCTCAGTATTACCGACAGCACCACTACCGACTCCTCAGTATTACCGACAGCACCACTACCGACAGCATCACTACCAACTCCTCAGTATTACCGACAGGACCACTACCGACAGGACCACTACCGACTCCTCCTCCTCAGTATTACCAACAGGACCACTACCGACTCCTCCTCCTCAGTATTACCAACAGGACCACTACCATCTCCTCCTCCTCCTCCTCAGTATTACCGACAGGACCACTACAAACTCCTCCTCCTCCTCAGTATTACCGACAGGACCACTACCGACTCCTCCTCCTCAGTTTTACCGACAGGACCACTACCGACAGGACCACTACCGACTCCTCAGTATTACCGACGGCACCACTACCGACTCCTCCTCCTCAGTATTACCGACAGGACCACTACCGACTCCTCAGTATTACCGACAGGACCACTACCGACTCCTCAGTATTACCGACAGCACCACTACCGACAGCGCCACTACCAACTCCTCAGTATTACCGACAGGACCACTACCGACAGGACCACTACCGACTCCTCCTCCTCAGTATTACCAACAGGACCACTACCGACTCCTCCTCCTCAGTATTACCAACAGGACCACTACCGACTCCTCCTCCTCAGTATTACCGACAGGACCACTACCGACTCCTCCTCAGTATTACCGACAGGACCACTACCGATTCCTCCTCCTCCTCAGTATTACCGACAGGACCACTACCGACTCCCCCTCCTCCTCAGTATTACCGACAGGACCACTACCGACTCCTCCTCCTCCTCAGTATTACCGACAGGACCACTACCGACTCCTCCTCCTCCTCAGTATTACCGACAGGACCACTACCGACTCCTCCTCAGTATTACCGACAGGACCACTACCGACTCCTCCTCCTCCTCAGTATTTCCGACAGGACCACTACCGACTCCTCCTCCTCAGTATTACCGACAGGACCACTACCGACTCCTCCTCCTCAGTATTACTGACAGGACCACTACCGACTCCTCAGTATTAACGACAGGACCACTACCGACTCCTCCTCCTCAGTATTACCGACAGGACCACTACAGACTCCTCAGTATGACCGACAGGACCACTACCGACAGGACCACTACCGACAGGACCACTACCGACTCCTCAGCATTACCGACAGGACCACTACCGACTCCTCCTCAGTATTACCGACAGGACCACTACCGACAGGACCACTACCGACAGGACCACTACCGACTCCTCAGCATTCCCGACAGGACCACTACCGACTCCTCCTCCTCAGTATTACCAACAGGACCACTACCGACTCCTCCTCCTCAGTATTACCAACAGGACCACTACCGACACCTCCTCCTCAGTATTACCGACAGGACCACTACCGACAGGACCACTACCGACTCCTCAGCATTACCGACAGGACCACTACCGACTCCTCAGTATTACCGACAGGACCACTACCGACTCCTCAGTATTACCGACAGGACCAC
The DNA here is from genome assembly GCF_045791955.1 of Oncorhynchus clarkii lewisi. Lineage (NCBI taxonomy): Eukaryota > Metazoa > Chordata > Actinopteri > Salmoniformes > Salmonidae > Oncorhynchus > Oncorhynchus clarkii. Next base: position 1,450,786 of record NC_092178.1, on the reverse strand, counting down.
TACCGACTCCTCCTCCTCAGTATTACCGACAGGACCACTACCGACTCCTCCTCCCCAGTATTACCGACAGGAGCACTACCGACTCCTCCTCCTCAGCATTACCGACAGGAGCACTACCGACTCCTCCTCCTCAGTATTACCGACAGGACCACTACCGACTCCTCCTCCTCAGTATTACCGACAGGACCACTACCGACTCCTCCTCAGTATTACCGACAGGACCACTACCGACTCCTCCTCCTCATCAGTATTACCGACAGGACCACTACCGACTCCTCAGTATTACCGACAGGACCACTACCGACAGGACCACTACCGACAGGACCACTACCGACAGGACCACTACGGACTCCTCCTCCTCCCCCTCCTCCTCCTCAGTATTACCGACAGGACCACTACCAACTCCTCCTCCTCCTCAGTATTACCGACAGGACCACTACCGACTCCTCCTCCTCCTCAGTATTACCGACAGGACCACTACCGACAGGACCACTACCGACAGGACCACTACCGACTCCTCCTCCTCCCCCTCCTCCTCCTCAGTATTACCGACAGGACCACTACCAACTCCTCCTCCTCCTCAGTATTACCGACAGGACCACTACCGACTCCTCCTCCTCCTCAGTATTACCGACAGGACCACTACCGACAGGACCACTACCAACTCCTCAGTATTACCGACAGGAACACTACCGACTCCTCCTCCTCCTCAGTATTACCAACAGGACCACTACCGACTCCTCCTCCTCCTCCTCAGTATTACCGACAGGACCACTACCGACTCCTCCTCCTCAGTATTACCGACAGGACCACTACCGACAGGACCACTACCGACTCCTCAGTATTACCGACGGCACCACTACCGACTCCTCCTCCTCAGTATTACCAACAGGACCACTACAGACTCCTCAGTATTACCGACAGGACCACTGCCGACTCCTCAGTATTACCGACTCCTCAGTATTAACGACAGGACCACTACCGACTCCTCCTCCTCCTCCTCAGTATTACCGACAGGACCACTACCGACTCCTCAGTATCACCGACAGCACCACTACCGACTCCTCCTCCTCAGTATTACCAACAGGACCACTACAGACTCCTCAGTATTACCGACAGGACCACTGCCGACTCCTCAGTATTACCGACTCCTCAGTATTAACGACAGGACCACTACCGACTCCTCCTCCTCCTTCTCAGTATTACCGACAGGACCACTACCGACTCCTCCTCCTCAGTATTACCGACAGGACCACTACCGACTCCTCAGTATTACCGACAGCACCACTACCGACAGCACCACTACCGACTCCACAGTATTACCGACAGCACCAGTACCGACAGCACCACTACCGACTCCTCAGTATTACCGACAGGACCACTACCGACAGGACCACTACCGGCAGGACCACTACCGGCAGGACCACTACCGACTCCTCAGTATTACCGACAGGACCACTACCGACTCCTCAGTATTACCGACAGGACCACTACCGACTCCTCAGTATTACCGACAGGACCACTACCGACTCCTCAGTATTACCGACAGCACCACTACCGACAGCACCACTACCGACTCCACAGTATTACCGACAGCACCAGTACCGACAGCACCACTACCGACTCCTCAGTATTACCGACAGGACCACTACCGACAGGACCACTACCGACAGGACCACTACCGACTCCTCAGTATTACCGACAGGACCACTACCGACTCCTCCTCCTCAGTATTACCAACAGGACCACTACCGACTCCTCCTCCTCAGTATTACCAACAGGACCACTACCGACACCTCCTCCTCAGTATTACCGACAGGACCACTACCGACAGGACCACTACCGACTCCTCAGCATTACCGACAGGACCACTACCGACTCCTCAGTATTACCGACAGGACCACTACCGACTCCTCAGTATTACCGACAGGACCACTACCGACTCCTCCTCCTCAGTATTACCGACAGGACCACTACCGACTCCTCCTCCCCAGTATTACCGACAGGAGCACTACCGACTCCTCCTCCTCAGCATTACCGACAGGAGCACTACCGACACCTCCTCCTCAGTATTACCGACAGGACCACTACCGACTCCTCCTCCTCAGTATTACCGACAGGACCACTACCGACTCCTCCTCAGTATTACCGACAGGACCACTACCGACTCCTCCTCCTCATCAGTATTACCGACAGGACCACTACCGACTCCTCAGTATTACCGACAGGACCACTACCGACAGGACCACTACCGACAGGACCACTACCGACAGGACCACTACGGACTCCTCCTCCTCCCCCTCCTCCTCCTCAGTATTACCGACAGGACCACTACCAACTCCTCAGTATTACCGACAGGACCACTACCGACTCCTCCTCCTCCTCAGTATTACCGACAGGACCACTACCGACAGGACCACTACCGACAGGACCACTACCGACAGGACCACTACCGACAGGACCACTACCGACTCCTCCTCCTCCCCCTCCTCCTCCTCAGTATTACCGACAGGACCACTACCAACTCCTCCTCCTCCTCAGTATTACCGACAGGACCACTACCGACTCCTCCTCCTCCTCAGTATTACCGACAGGACCACTACCGACAGGACCACTACCAACTCCTCAGTATTACCGACAGGAACACTACCGACTCCTCCTCCTCCTCAGTATTACCAACAGGACCACTACCGACTCCTCCTCCTCCTCCTCAGTATTACCGACAGGACCACTACCGACTCCTCCTCCTCAGTATTACCGACAGGACCACTACCGACAGGACCACTACCGACTCCTCAGTATTACCGACGGCACCACTACCGACTCCTCCTCCTCAGTATTACCAACAGGACCACTACAGACTCCTCAGTATTACCGACAGGACCACTGCCGACTCCTCAGTATTACCGACTCCTCAGTATTAACGACAGGACCACTACCGACTCCTCCTCCTCCTCCTCAGTATTACCGACAGGACCACTACCGACTCCTCAGTATCACCGACAGCACCACTACCGACTCCTCCTCCTCAGTATTACCAACAGGACCACTACAGACTCCTCAGTATTACCGACAGGACCACTGCCGACTCCTCAGTATTACCGACTCCTCAGTATTAACGACAGGACCACTACCGACTCCTCCTCCTCCTTCTCAGTATTACCGACAGGACCACTACCGACTCCTCCTCCTCAGTATTACCGACAGGACCACTACCGACTCCTCAGTATTACCGACAGCACCACTACCGACAGCACCACTACCGACTCCACAGTATTACCGACAGCACCAGTACCGACAGCACCACTACCGACTCCTCAGTATTACCGACAGGACCACTACCGACAGGACCACTACCGGCAGGACCACTACCGGCAGGACCACTACCGACTCCTCAGTATTACCGACAGGACCACTACCGACTCCTCAGTATTACCGACAGGACCACTACCGACTCCTCAGTATTACCGACAGGACCACTACCGACTCCTCAGTATTACCGACAGCACCACTACCGACAGCACCACTACCGACTCCACAGTATTACCGACAGCACCAGTACCGACAGCACCACTACCGACTCCTCAGTATTACCGACAGGACCACTACCGACAGGACCACTACCGACAGGACCACTACCGACTCCTCAGTATTACCGACAGGACCACTACCGACTCCTCAGTATTACCGACAGGACCACTACCGACTCCTCAGTATTACCGACAGGACCACTACCGACAGGACCACTATCGACTCCTCAGTATTACCGACAGGACCACTACCGACTCCTCAGTATTACCGACAGCACCACTACCGACTTCTCAGTATTACCGACAGCACCACTACCGACAGGACCACTACCGACTCCTCAGCATTACCGACAGGACCACTACCGACTCCTCCTCCTCCTCAGTATTACCGACAGGACCACTACCGACTCCTCCTCCTCAGTATTACCGGCAGGACCACTACCGACTCCTCCTCCTCCTCAGTATTACCGACAGGACCAGTACCGAGTCCTCCTCCTCCTCAGTACTACCGACAGGACCACTACCGACAGGACCACTACCGACAGGACCACTACCGACTCCTCCTCCTCCTCAGTATTACCGACAGGACCACTACCGACTCCTCCTCCTCAGTATTACCGACAGGACCACTACCGACTCGTCCTCCTCAGTATTACCGACAGGACCACTACCGACTCCTCAGTATTACCGACAGGACCACTACCGACTCCTCCTCCTCAGTATTACCAACAGGACCACTACCGACTCCTCCTCCTCCTCCTCCTCAGTATTACCGACAGGACCACTACCAACTCCTCCTCCTCCTCAGTATTACCGACAGGACCACTACCGACTCCTCCTCCTCCTCAGTATTACCGACAGGACCACTACCGACAGGACCACTACCAAATCCTCAGTATTACCGACAGGACCATTACCGACTCCTCCTCCTCCTCAGTATTACCGACAGGACCACTACCGACTCCTCCTCCTCCTCAGTATTACCGACAGGACCACTACCGACTCCTCCTCCTCAGTATTACCGACAGGACCACTACCGACAGGACCACTGCCGACTCCTCAGTATTACCGACGGCACAACTACCGACTCCTCCTCCTCAGTATTACCAACAGGACCACTACAGACTCCTCAGTATTACCGACAGGACCACTGCCGACTCCTCAGTATTACCGACAGGACCACTACCGACTCCTCAGTATTAACGACAGGACCACTACCGACTCCTCCTCCTCCTCCTCAGTATTACCGACAGAACCACTACCGACTCCTCAGTATTACCGACAGCACCACTACCGACTCCTCCTCCTCAGTATTACCAACAGGACCACTACCGACTCCTCAGTATTACCGACAGCACCACTACCAACAGCACCACTACCGACTCCTCAGTATTACCGACAGCACCACTACCGACAGGACCACTACCGACTCCTCAGTATTACCGACAGCACCACTACCGACAGGACCACTACCGACAGGACCACTACCGACAGGACCACTACCGACTCCTCAGTATTACCGACAGCACCAGTACCGACAGCACCACTACCGACTCCTCAGTATTACCGACAGGACCACTACCGACAGGACCACTACCGACAGGACCACTACTGACTCCTCAGTATTACCGACAGGACCACTACCGACTCCTCAGTATTACCGACAGGACCACTACCGACTCCTCAGTATTACCGACAGGACCACTACCGACTCCTCAGTATTACCGACAGGACCACTACCGACTCCTCAGTATTACCGACAGGACCACTACCGACTCCTCAGTATTACCGACAGGACCACTACCGACTCCTCAGTATTACCGACAGGACCACTACCGACTCCTCAGTATTACCGACAGGACCACTACCGACTCCTCAGTATTACCGACAGGACCACTACCGACTCCTCAGTATTACCGACAGGACCACTACCGACTCCTCAGTATTACCGACAGGACCACTACCACCTCCTCAGTATTACCGACAGGACCACTACCGACTCCTCAGTATTACCGACAGGACCACTACCAACAGGACCACTACCGACTCCTCAGCATTACCGACAGGACCACTACCGACTCCTCCTCCTCAGTATTACCGACAGGACCACTACCGACTCGTCCTCCTCAGTATTACCGACAGGACCACTACCGACTCCTCAGTATTACCGACAGGACCACTACCGACTCCTCCTCCTCAGTATTACCAACAGGACCACTACCGACTCCTCCTCCTCCTCCTCCTCAGTATTACCGACAGGACCACTACCAACTCCTCCTCCTCCTCAGTATTACCGACAGGACCACTACCGACTCCTCCTCCTCCTCCTCAGTATTACCGACAGGACCACTACCGACAGGACCACTACCAACTCCTCAGTATTACCGACAGGACCACTACCGACTCCTCCTCCTCCTCAGTATTACCGACAGGACCACTACCGACTCCTCCTCCTCCTCAGTATTACCGACAGGACCACTACCAACTCCTCCTCCTCAGTATTACCGACAGGACCACTACCGACAGGACCACTACCGACTCCTCAGTATTACCGACGGCACAACTACCGACTCCTCCTCCTCAGTATTACCAACAGGACCACTACAGACTCCTCAGTATTACCGACAGGACCACTGCCGACTCCTCAGTATTACCGACAGGACCACTACCGACTCCTCAGTATTAACGACAGGACCACTACCGACTCCTCCTCCTCCTCCTCAGTATTACCGACAGAACCACTACCGACTCCTCAGTATTACCGACAGGACCACTACCGACTCCTCCTCCTCCTCCTCAGTATTACCAACAGGACCACTACCGACTCCTCAGTATTACCGACAGCACCACTACCAACAGCACCACTACCGACTCCTCAGTATTACCGACAGCACCACTACCGACAGGACCACTACCGACTCCTCAGTATTACCGACAGCACCAGTACCGACAGCACCACTACCGACTCCTCAGTATTACCGACAGGACCACTACCGACAGGACCACTACCGACTCCTCCTCCTCAGTATTACCAACAGGACCACTACCGACTACTCCTCCTCAGTATTACCAACAGGACCACTACCATCTCCTCCTCCTCCTCCTCAGTATTACCGACAGGACCACTACCGACTCCTCCTCCTCCTCAGTATTACCGACGGCAACACTACCGACTCCTCCTCCTCAGTATTACCAACAGGACCACTACAGACTCCTCAGTATTACCGACAGGACCACTGCCGACTCCTCAGTATTACCGACAGGACCACTACCGACTCCTCAGTATTACCGACAGGACCACTACCGACTCCTCAGTATTACCGACAGGACCACTACCGACAGGACCACTACCGACAGGACCACTACCGACTCCTCAGTATTACCGACAGCACCACTACCGACTCCTCCTCCTCAGTATTACCAACAGGACCACTACCGACTCCTCAGTATTACCGACAGCACCACTACCGACAGCAGCACTACCGACTCCTCAGTATTACCGACAGCACCACTACCGACAGGACCACTACCGACTCCTCAGTATTACCGACAGCACCACTACCGACAGCGCCACTACCAACTCCTCAGTATTACCGACAGGACCACTACCGACAGGACCACTACCGACTCCTCCTCCTCAGTATTACCAACAGGACCACTACCGACTCCTCCTCAGTATTACCAACAGGACCACTACCGACTCCTCCTCCTCCTCCTCAGTATTACCGACAGGACCACTACCGACTCCTCCTCAGTATTACCGACAGGACCACTACCGATTCCCCCTCCTCCTCAGTATTACCGACAGGACCACTACCGACTCCCCCTCCTCCTCAGTATTACCGACAGGACCACTACCGACTCCTCCTCCTCCTCAGTATTACCGACAGGATCACTACCGACTCCTCCTCCTCCTCCTCAGTATTACCGACAGGACCACTACCGACTCCTCCGACTCCTCCTCAGTATTACCGACAGGACCACTACCGACTCCTCCTCAGTATTACCGACAGGACCACTACCGACTCCTCCTCATCCTCAGTATTTCCGACAGGACCACTACCGACTCCTCCTCCTCAGTATTACCGACAGGACCACTACCGACTCCTCCTCCTCAGTATTACCGACAGGACCACTACCGACTCCTCCTCCTCAGTATTACCGACAGGACCACTACCGACTCCTCAGTATTACCGACAGGACCACTACCGACTCCTCAGTATGACCGACAGGACCACTACCGACAGCACCAATACCGACAGCACCACTACCGACTCCTCAGTATTACCGACAGCACCACTACCGACTCCTCAGTATTACCGACAGCACCACTACCGACAGCATCACTACCAACTCCTCAGTATTACCGACAGGACCACTACCGACAGGACCACTACCGACTCCTCCTCCTCAGTATTACCAACAGGACCACTACCGACTCCTCCTCCTCAGTATTACCAACAGGACCACTACCATCTCCTCCTCCTCCTCCTCAGTATTACCGACAGGACCACTACAAACTCCTCCTCCTCCTCAGTATTACCGACAGGACCACTACCGACTCCTCCTAATCAGTTTTACCGACAGGACCACTACCGACAGGACCACTACCGACTCCTCAGTATTACCGACGGCACCACTACCGACTCCTCCTCCTCAGTATTACCGACAGGACCACTACCGACTCCTCAGTATTACCGACAGGACCACTACCGACTCAGTATTACCGACAGCACCACTACCGACAGCGCCACTACCGACAGCGCCACTACCAACTCCTCAGTATTACCGACAGGACCACTACTGACAGGACCACTACCGACTCCTCCTCCTCAGTATTACCAACAGGACCACTACCGACTACTCCTACTCAGTATTACCAACAGGACCACTACCGACTCCTCCTCCTCAGTATTACCGACAGGACCACTACCGACTCCTCCTCAGTATTACCGACAGGACCACTACCGACTCCTCCTCAGTATTACCGACAGGACCACTACCGATTCCTCCTCCTCCTCAGTATTACCGACAGGACCACTACCGACTCCCCCTCCTCCTCAGTATTACCGACAGGACCACTACCGACTCCTCCTCCTCCTCAGTATTACCGACAGGACCACTACCGACTCCTCCTCCTCCTCAGTATTACCGACAGGACCACTACCGACTCCTCCTCAGTATTACCGACAGGACCACTACCGACTCCTCCTCCTCCTCAGTATTTCCGACAGGACCACTACCGACTCCTCCTCCTCAGTATTACCGACAGGACCACTACCGACTCCTCCTCCTCAGTATTACTGACAGGACCACTACCGACTCCTCAGTATTACCGACAGGACCACTACCGACTCCTCCTCCTCAGTATTACCGACAGGACCACTACAGACTCCTCAGTATGACCGACAGGACCACTACCGACAGGACCACTACCGACAGGACCACTACCGACTCCTCAGCATTACCGACAGGACCACTACCGACTCCTCCTCAGTATTACCAACAGGACCACTACCGACTCCTCCTCCTCCTCCTCAGTATTACCGACAGGACCACTACCGACTCCTCCTCAGTATTACCGACAGGACCACTACCGATTCCCCCTCCTCCTCAGTATTACCGACAGGACCACTACCGACTCCCCCTCCTCCTCAGTATTACCGACAGGACCACTACCGACTCCTCCTCCTCCTCAGTATTACCGACAGGATCACTACCGACTCCTCCTCCTCCTCCTCAGTATTACCGACAGGACCACTACCGACTCCTCCGACTCCTCCTCAGTATTACCGACAGGACCACTACCGACTCCTCCTCAGTATTACCGACAGGACCACTACCGACTCCTCCTCATCCTCAGTATTTCCGACAGGACCACTACCGACTCCTCCTCCTCAGTATTACCGACAGGACCACTACCGACTCCTCCTCCTCAGTATTACCGACAGGACCACTACCGACTCCTCCTCCTCAGTATTACCGACAGGACCACTACCGACTCCTCAGTATTACCGACAGGACCACTACCGACTCCTCAGTATGACCGACAGGACCACTACCGACAGCACCAATACCGACAGCACCACTACCGACTCCTCAGTATTACCGACAGCACCACTACCGACTCCTCAGTATTACCGACAGCACCACTACCGACAGCATCACTACCAACTCCTCAGTATTACCGACAGGACCACTACCGACAGGACCACTACCGACTCCTCCTCCTCAGTATTACCAACAGGACCACTACCGACTCCTCCTCCTCAGTATTACCAACAGGACCACTACCATCTCCTCCTCCTCCTCCTCAGTATTACCGACAGGACCACTACAAACTCCTCCTCCTCCTCAGTATTACCGACAGGACCACTACCGACTCCTCCTAATCAGTTTTACCGACAGGACCACTACCGACAGGACCACTACCGACTCCTCAGTATTACCGACGGCACCACTACCGACTCCTCCTCCTCAGTATTACCGACAGGACCACTACCGACTCCTCAGTATTACCGACAGGACCACTACCGACTCCTCAGTATTACCGACAGCACCACTACCGACAGCGCCACTACCGACAGCGCCACTACCAACTCCTCAGTATTACCGACAGGACCACTACTGACAGGACCACTACCGACTCCTCCTCCTCAGTATTACCAACAGGACCACTACCGACTACTCCTACTCAGTATTACCAACAGGACCACTACCGACTCCTCCTCCTCAGTATTACCGACAGGACCACTACCGACTCCTCCTCAGTATTACCGACAGGACCACTACCGATTCCTCCTCCTCCTCAGTATTACCGACAGGACCACTACCGACTCCCCCTCCTCCTCAGTATTACCGACAGGACCACTACCGACTCCTCCTCCTCCTCAGTATTACCGACAGGACCACTACCGACTCCTCCTCCTCCTCAGTATTACCGACAGGACCACTACCGACTCCTCCTCAGTATTACCGACAGGACCACTACCGACTCCTCCTCCTCCTCAGTATTTCCGACAGGACCACTACCGACTCCTCCTCCTCAGTATTACCGACAGGACCACTACCGACTCCTCCTCCTCAGTATTACTGACAGGACCACTACCGACTCCTCAGTATTACCGACAGGACCACTACCGACTCCTCCTCCTCAGTATTACCGACAGGACCACTACAGACTCCTCAGTATGACCGACAGGACCACTACCGACAGGACCACTACCGACAGGACCACTACCGACTCCTCAGCATTACCGACAGGACCACTACCGACTCCTCCTCAGTATTACCGACAGGACCACTACCGACAGGACCACTACCGACAGGACCACTACCGACAGGACCACTACCGACTCCTCAGCATTCCCGACAGGACCACTACCGACTCCTCCTCCTCAGTATTACCAACAGGACCACTACCGACTCCTCCTCCTCAGTATTACCAACAGGACCACTACCGACTCCTCCTCCTCAGTATTACCGACAGGACCACTACCGACAGGACCACTACCGACTCCTCAGCATTACCGACAGGACCACTACCGACTCCTCAGTATTACCGACAGGACCACTACAGACTCCTCAGTATGACCGACAGGACCACTACCGACAGGACCACTACCGACAGGACCACTACCGACTCCTCCTCAGTATTACCGACAGGACCACTACCGACAGGACCACTACCGACAGGACCACTACCGACTCCTCAGCATTCCCGACAGGACCACTACCGACTCCTCCTCCTCAGTATTACCAACAGGACCACTACCGACTCCTCCTCCTCAGTATTACCAACAGGAGCACTACCGACTCCTCCTCCTCAGTATTACCGACAGGACCACTACCGACAGGACCACTACCGACTCCTCAGCATTACCGACAGGACCACTACCGACTCCTCAGTATTACCGACAGGACCACTACCGACTCCTCAGTATTACCGACAGGACCACTACCGACTCCTCCTCCTCAGTATTACCGACAGGACCACTACCGACTCCTCCTCCCCAGTATTACCGACAGGAGCACTACCGACTCCTCCTCCTCAGCATTACCGACAGGAGCACTACCGACTCCTCCTCCTCAGTATTACCGACAGGACCACTACCGACTCCTCCTCCTCAGTATTACCGACAGGACCACTACCGACTCCTCCTCAGTATTACCGACAGGACCACTACCGACTCCTCCTCCTCATCAGTATTACCGACAGGACCACTACCGACTCCTCAGTATTACCGACAGGACCACTACCGACAGGACCACTACCGACAGGACCACTACCGACAGGACCACTACCGACTCCTCCTCCTCCCCCTCCTCCTCCTCAGTATTACCGACAGGACCACTACCAACTCCTCCTCCTCCTCCTCAGTATTACCGACAGGACCACTACCGACTCCTCCTCCTCAGTATTACCGACAGGACCACTACCGACAGGACCACTACCAACTCCTCAGTATTACCGACAGGAACACTACCGACTCCTCCTCCTCCTCAGTATTACCAACAGGACCACTACCGACTCCTCCTCCTCCTCCTCAGTATTACCGACAGGACCACTACCGACTCCTCCTCCTCAGTATTACCGACAGGACCACTACCGACAGGACCACTACCGACTCCTCAGTATTACCGACGGCACCACTACCGACTCCTCCTCCTCAGTATTACCAACAGGACCACTACAGACTCCTCAGTATTACCGACAGGACCACTGCCGACTCCTCAGTATTACCGACTCCTCAGTATTAACGACAGGACCACTACCGACTCCTCCTCCTCCTCCTCAGTATTACCGACAGGACCACTACCGACTCCTCAGTATCACCGACAGCACCACTACCGACTCCTCCTCCTCAGTATTACCAACAGGACCACTACCGACTCCTCCTCCTCCTTCTCAGTATTACCGACAGGACCACTACCGACTCCTCCTCCTCAGTATTACCGACAGGACCACTACCGACTCCTCAGTATTACCGACAGCACCACTACAGACAGCACCACTACCGACTCCACAGTATTACCGACAGCACCAGTACCGACAGCACCACTACCGACTCCTCAGTATTACCGACAGGACCACTACCGACAGGACCACTACCGACAGGACCACTACCGACTCCTCAGTATTACCGACAGGACCACTGCCGACTCCTCAGTATTACCGACAGGACCACTGCCGACTCCTCAGTATTACCGACAGGACCACTACCGACTCCTCAGTATTACCGACAGGACCACTACCGACTCCTCAGTATTACCGACAGGACCACTACCGACTCCTCAGTATTACCGACAGGACCACTACCGACTCCTCAGTATTACCGACAGGACCACTACCGACTCCTCAGTATTACCGACAGGACCACTACCGACTCCTCAGTATTACCGACAGGACCACTACCGACTCCTCAGTATTACCGACAGGACCACTACCGACTCCTCAGTATTACCGACAGGACCACTACCGACTCCTCAGTATTAACGACAGGACCACTACCACCTCCTCAGTATTACCGACAGGACCACTACCGACTCCTCAGTATTACCGACAGGACCACTACCGACTCCTCAGCATTACCGACAGGACCACTACCGACTCCTCCTCCTCCGTATTACCGACAGGACCACTACCGACAGGACCACTATCGACTCCTCAGTATTACCGACAGGACCACTCCCGACTCCTCAGTATTACCGACAGCACCACTACCGACTTCTCAGTATTACCGACAGCACCACTACCGACAGGACCACTACCGACTCCTCAGCATTACCGACAGGACCACTACCGACTCCTCCTCCTCCTCAGTATTACCGACAGGACCACTACCGACTCCTCCTCCTCAGTATTACCGGCAGGACCACTACCGACGACTCCTCCTCCTCAGTATTACCGACAGGACCAGTACCGAGTCCTCCTCCTCCTCAGTACTACCGACAGGACCACTACCGACAGGACCACTACCGACAGGACCACTACCGACTCCTCCTCCTCCTCAGTATTACCGACAGGACCACTACCGACTCCTCCTCCTCAGTATTACCGACAGGACCACTACCGACTCGTCCTCCTCAGTATTACCGACAGGACCACTACCGACTCCTCAGTATTACCGACAGGACCACTACCGACTCCTCCTCCTCAGTATTACCAACAGGACCACTACCGACTCCTCCTCCTCCTCAGTATTACCGACAGGACCACTACCAACTCCTCCTCCTCCTCAGTATTACCGACAGGACCACTACCGACTCCTCCTCCTCCTCAGTATTACCGACAGGACCACTACCGACAGGACCACTACCAACTCCTCAGTATTACCGACAGGACCATTACCGACTCCTCCTCCTCCTCAGTATTACCGACAGGACCACTACCGACTCCTCCTCCTCCTCAGTATTACCGACAGGACCACTACCGACTCCTCCTCCTCAGTATTACCGACAGGACCACTACCGACAGGACCACTACCGACTCCTCAGTATTACCGACGGCACAACTACCGACTCCTCCTCCTCAGTATTACCGACAGGACCACTACAGACTCCTCAGTATTACCGACAGGACCACTGCCGACTCCTCAGTATTACCGACAGGACCACTACCGACTCCTCAGTATTAACGACAGGACCACTACCGACTCCTCCTCCTCCTCCTCAGTATTACCGACAGAACCACTACCGACTCCTCAGTATTACCGACAGCACCACTACCGACTCCTCCTCCTCAGTATTACCAACAGGACCACTACCGACTCCTCAGTATTACCGACAGCACCACTACCAACAGCACCACTACCGACTCCTCAGTATTACCGACAGCACCACTACCGACAGGACCACTACCGACTCCTCAGTATTACCGACAGCACCACTACCGACAGGACCACTACCGACAGGACCACTACCGACTCCTCAGTATTACCGACAGCACCAGTACCGACAGCACCACTACCGACTCCTCAGTATTACCGACAGGACCACTACCGACAGGACCACTACCGACAGGACCACTACTGACTCCTCAGTATTACCGATAGGACCACTACCGACTCCTCAGTATTACCGACAGGACCACTACCGACTCCTCAGTATTACCGACAGGACCACTACCGACTCCTCAGTATTACCGACAGGACCACTACCGACTCCTCAGTATTACCGACAGGACCACTACCGACTCCTCAGTATTACCGACAGGACCACTACCGACTCCTCAGTATTACCGACAGGACCACTACCGACTCCTCAGTATTACCGACAGGACCACTACCACCTCCTCAGTATTACCGACAGGACCACTACCGACTCCTCAGTATTACCGACAGGACCACTACCAACAGGACCACTACCGACTCCTCAGCATTACCGACAGGACCACTACCGACTCCTCCTCCTCAGTATTACCGACAGGACCACTACCGACTCGTCCTCCTCAGTATTACCGACAGGACCACTACCGACTCCTCAGTATTACCGACAGGACCACTACCGACTCCTCCTCCTCAGTATTACCAACAGGACCACTACCGACTCCTCCTCCTCCTCCTCCTCAGTATTACCGACAGGACCACTACCAACTCCTCCTCCTCCTCAGTATTACCGACAGGACCACTACCGACTCCTCCTCCTCCTCAGTATTACCGACAGGACCACTACCGACAGGACCACTACCAACTCCTCAGTATTACCGACAGGACCACTACCGACTCCTCCTCCTCCTCAGTATTACCGACAGGACCACTACCGACTCCTCCTCCTCCTCAGTATTACCGACAGGACCACTACCAACTCCTCCTCCTCAGTATTACCGACAGGACCACTACCGACAGGACCACTACCGACTCCTCAGTATTACCGACGGCACAACTACCGACTCCTCCTCCTCAGTATTACCAACAGGACCACTACAGACTCCTCAGTATTACCGACAGGACCACTGCCGACTCCTCAGTATTACCGACAGGACCACTACCGACAGGACCACTACCGACTCCTCAGTATTACCGACGGCACAACTACCGACTCCTCCTCCTCAGTATTACCAACAGGACCACTACAGACTCCTCAGTATTAACGACAGGACCACTACCGACTCCTCCTCCTCCTCCTCAGTATTACCGACAGAACCACTACCGACTCCTCAGTATTACCGACAGCAACACTACCGACTCCTCCTCCTCAGTATTACCAACAGGACCACTACCGACTCCTCAGTATTACCGACAGCACCACTACCAACAGCACCACTACCGACTCCTCAGTATTACCGACAGCACCACTACCGACAGGACCACTACCGACTCCTCAGTATTACCGACAGCACCAGTACCGACAGCACCACTACCGACTCCTCAGTATTACCGACAGGACCACTACCGACTCCTCAGTATTACCGACAGGACCACTACCGACTCCTCAGTATTACCGACAGGACCACTACCGACTCCTCAGTATTACCGACAGGACCACTACCGACTCCTCAGTATTACCGACAGGACCACTACCACCTCCTCAGTATTACCGACAGGACCACTACCACCTCCTCAGTATTACCGACAGGACCACTACCGACTCCTCAGTATTACCGACAGGACCACTACCAACAGGACCACTACCGACTCCTCAGCATTACCGACAGGACCACTACCGACAGGACCACTATCGACTCCTCAGTATTACCGACAGGACCACTACCGACTCCTCAGTATTACCGACAGCACCACTACCGACTTCTCAGTATTACCGACAGCACCACTACCGACAGGACCACTACCGACTCCTCAGCATTACCGACAGGACCACTACCGACTCCTCCTCCTCCTCAGTATTACCGACAGGACCACTACCGACTCCTCAGCATTACCGACAGGACCACTACCGACTCCTCCTCCTCCTCAGTACTACCGACAGGACCACTACCGACTCCTCCTCCTCCTCAGTATTACCGACAGGACCACTACCGACTCCTCCTCCTCAGTATTACCGACAGGACCACTACCGACTCCTCCTCCTCAGTATTACCGACAGGACCACTACCGACTCCTCCTCCTCAGTATTACCGACAGGACCACTACCGACTCCTCCTCCTCAGTATTACCAACAGGACCACTACCGACTCCTCCTCCTCAGTATTACCGACAGGACCACTACCGACAGGACCACTACCGACTCCTCAGCATTACCGACAGGACCACTACTGACTCCTCAGTATTACCGACAGGACCACTACCGACTCCTCCTCCTCAGTATTACCGACAGGACCACTACAGACTCCTCCTCCTCAGTATTACCGACAGGACCACTACCGACAGGACCACTACCGACAGGACCACTACCGACAGGACCACTACCGACTCCTCAGCATTACCGACAGGACCACTACCGACTCCGACTCCTCAGTATTACCGACAGGACCACTACCGACTCCTCCTCCTCAGTATTACCGACAGGACCACTACCGACTCCTCCTCCTCAGCATTACCGACAGGACCACTACCGACTCCTCCTCCTCAGCATTACCGACAGGAGCACTACCGACTCCTCCTCCTCAGTATTACCGACAGGAGCACTACCGACTCCTCCTCCTCAGTATTACCGACAGGACCACTACCGACTCCTCCTCCTCAGTATTACCGACAGGACCACTACCGACTCCTCCTCAGTATTGCCGACAGGACCACTACCGACTCCTCCTCCTCCTCAGTATTACCGACAGGACCACTACCGACTCCTCAGTATTACCGACAGGACCACTACCGACAGGACCACTACCGACAGGACCACTACCGACTCCTCCTCCTCCTCCTCCTCCTCCTCCTCAGTATTACCGACAGGACCACTACCAACTCCTCCTCCTCCTCAGTATTACCGACAGGACCACTACCGACTCCTCCTCCTCCTCAGTATTACCGACAGGACCACTACCGACAGGACCACTACCAACTCCGCAGTATTACCGACAGGACCACTACCGACTCCTCCTCCTCCTCAGTATTACCGACAGGACCACTACCGACTCCTCCTCCTCCTCAGTATTACCGACAGGACCACTACCGACTCCTCCTCCTCAGTATTACCGACAGGACCACTACCGACAGGACCACTACCGACTCCTCAGTATTACCGACAGGACCACTACCGACTCCTCCTCCTCCTCAGTATTACCGACAGGACCACTACCGACTCCTCCTCCTCAGTATTACCGACAGGACCACTACCGACAGGACCACTACCAACTCCGCAGTATTACCGACAGGACCACTACCGACTCCTCAGTATTAACGACAGGACCACTACCGACTCCTCCTCCTCCTCCTCAGTATTACCGACAGGACCACTACCGACTCCTCAGTATTACCGACAGCACCACTACCGACAGCACCACTACCGACTCCTCAGTATTACCGACAGCACCACTACCGACAGGACCACTACCGACTCCTCAGTATTACCGACAGCACCACTACCGACAGCACCACTACCGACTCCTCATTATTACCGACATGACCACTACCGACAGGACCACTACCGACAGGACCACTACCGACAGGACCACTACCGACTCCTCAGTATTACCGACAGGACCACTACCGACTCCTCAGTATTACCGACAGGACCACTACCGACTCAACAGTATTACCGACAGGACCACTACCGACTCCTCAGTATTACCGACAGGACCACTACCGACTCCTCAGTATTACCGACAGGACCACTACCGACTCCTCAGTATTACCGACAGGACCACTACCGACTCCTCAGTATTACCGACAGGACCACTACCGACTCCTCAGTATTACCGACAGGACCACTACCGACTCCTCAGTATTACCGACAGGACCACTACCAACTCCTCAGTATTACAGACAGGACCACTACCGACTCCTCCTCCTCCTCAGTATTACCGACAGGACCACTACAGACTCCTCCTCCTCCTCCTCAGTATTACCGACAGGACCACTACCGACTCCTCCTCCTCCTCAGTATTACCGACAGGACCACTACCGACTCCGACTCCTCCTCAGTATTACCGACAGGACCACTACCGACTCCTCAGCATTATCGACAGCACCACTACCGACAGCATCACTACCAACTCCTCAGTATTACCGACAGCACCACTACCGACAGGACCACTACCGACTCCTCAGTATTACCGACAGGACCACTACCGACTCCTCAGTATTACCGACAGGACCACTACCGACTCCTCAGTATTACCGACAGGACCACTACCGACTCCTCAGTATTACCGACAGGACCACTACCGACTCCTCAGTATTACCGACAGGACCACTACCGACTCCTCAGTATTACCGACAGGACCACTACCGACTCCTCAGTATTACCGACAGGACCACTACCGACTCCTCAGTATTACCGACAGGACCACTACCACCTCCTCAGTATTACCGACAGGACCACTACCGACTCCTCAGTATTACCGACAGGACCACTACCGACAGGACCAATACCGACTCCTCAGCATTACCGACAGGACCACTACCGACTCCTCCTCCTCCGTATTACCGACAGGACCACTACCGACAGGACCACTATCGACTCCTCAGTATTACCGACAGGACCACTACCGACTCCTCAGTATTACCGACAGGACCACTACCGACTCCTCAGTATTACCGACAGGACCACTACCGACTCCTCAGTATTACCGACAGGACCACTACCACCTCCTCAGTATTACCGACAGGACCACTACCGACTCCTCAGTATTACCGACAGGACCACTACCGACAGGACCAATACCGACTCCTCAGCATTACCGACAGGACCACTACCGACTCCTCCTCCTCCGTATTACCGACAGGACCACTACCGACAGGACCACTATCGACTCCTCAGTATTACCGACAGGACCACTACCGACTCCGACTCCTCCTCAGTATTACCGACAGGACCACTACCGACTCCTCAGCATTATCGACAGCACCACTACCGACAGCATCACTACCAACTCCTCAGTATTACCGACAGCACCACTACCGACAGGACCACTACCGACTCCTCAGTATTACCGACAGGACCACTACCGACTCCTCAGTATTACCGACAGGACCACTACCGACTCCTCAGTATTACCGACAGGACCACTACCGACTCCTCAGTATTACCGACAGGACCACTACCGACTCCTCAGTATTACCGACAGGACCACTACCGACTCCTCAGTATTACCGACAGGACCACTACCGACTCCTCAGTATTACCGACAGGACCACTACCGACTCCTCAGTATTACCGACAGGACCACTACCACCTCCTCAGTATTACCGACAGGACCACTACCGACTCCTCAGTATTACCGACAGGACCACTACCGACAGGACCAATACCGACTCCTCAGCATTACCGACAGGACCACTACCGACTCCTCCTCCTCCGTATTACCGACAGGACCACTACCGACAGGACCACTATCGACTCCTCAGTATTACCGACAGGGCCACTACCGACTCCTTAGTATTACCGACAGCACCACTACCGACTTCTCAGTATTACCGACAGCACCACTACCGACAGGACCACTACCGACTCCTCAGCATTACCGACAGGACCACTACCGACTCCTCCTCCTCAGTATTACCAACAGGACCACTACCGACTCCTCAGTATTACCGACAGCACCACTACCAACAGCACCACTACCGACTCCTCAGTATTACCGACAGCACCACTACCGACAGGACCACTACCGACTCCTCAGTATTACCGACAGCACCAGTACCGACAGCACCACTACCGACTCCTCAGTATTACCGACAGGACCACTACCGACTCCTCAGTATTACCGACAGGACCACTACCGACTCCTCAGTATTACCGACAGGACCACTACCGACAGGACCAATACCGACTCCTCAGCATTACCGACAGGACCACTACCGACTCCTCCTCCTCCGTATTACCGACAGGACCACTACCGACAGGACCACTATCGACTCCTCAGTATTACCGACAGGGCCACTACCGACTCCTTAGTATTACCGACAGCACCACTACCGACTTCTCAGTATTACCGACAGCACCACTACCGACAGGACCACTACCGACTCCTCAGCATTACCGACAGGACCACTACCGACTCCTCCTCCTCAGTATTACCAACAGGACCACTACCGACTCCTCAGTATTACCGACAGCACCACTACCAACAGCACCACTACCGACTCCTCAGTATTACCGACAGCACCACTACCGACAGGACCACTACCGACTCCTCAGTATTACCGACAGCACCAGTACCGACAGCACCACTACCGACTCCTCAGTATTACCGACAGGACCACTACCGACTCCTCAGTATTACCGACAGGACCACTACCGACTCCTCAGTATTACCGACAGGACCACTACCGACTCCTCAGTATTACCGACAGGACCACTACCGACTCCTCAGTATTACCGACAGGACCACTACCACCTCCTCAGTATTACCGACAGGACCACTACCACCTCCTCAGTATTACCGACAGGACCACTACCGACTCCTCAGTATTACCGACAGGACCACTACCAACAGGACCACTACCGACTCCTCAGCATTACCGACAGGACCACTACCGACAGGACCACTATCGACTCCTCAGTATTACCGACAGGACCACTACCGACTCCTCAGTATTACCGACAGCACCACTAACGACTTCTCAGTATTACCGACAGCACCACTACCGACAGGACCACTACCGACTCCTCAGCATTACCGACAGGACCACTACCGACTCCTCCTCCTCCTCAGTATTACCGACAGGACCACTACCGACTCCTCAGCATTACCGACAGGACCACTACCGACTCCTCCTCCTCCTCAGTACTACCGACAGGACCACTACCGACTCCTCCTCCTCCTCAGTATTACCGACAGGACCACTACCGACTCCTCCTCCTCAGTATTACCGACAGGACCACTACCGACTCCTCCTCCTCAGTATTACCGACAGGACCACTACCGACTCCTCCTCCTCAGTATTACCGACAGGACCACTACCGACTCCTCCTCCTCAGTATTACCAACAGGACCACTACCGACTCCTCCTCCTCAGTATTACCGACAGGACCACTACCGACAGGACCACTACCGACTCCTCAGCATTACCGACAGGACCACTACTGACTCCTCAGTATTACCGACAGGACCACTACCGACTCCTCCTCCTCAGTATTACCGACAGGACCACTACCGACTCCTCCTCCTCAGTATTACCGACAGGACCACTACCGACAGGACCACTACCGACAGGACCACTACCGACAGGACCACTACCGACTCCTCAGCATTACCGACAGGACCACTACCGACTCCGACTCCTCAGTATTACCGACAGGACCACTACCGACTCCTCCTCCTCAGTATTACCGACAGGACCACTACCGACTCCTCCTCCTCAGCATTACCGACAGGACCACTACCGACTCCTCCTCCTCAGCATTACCGACAGGAGCACTACCGACTCCTCCTCCTCAGTATTACCGACAGGAGCACTACCGACTCCTCCTCCTCAGTATTACCGACAGGACCACTACCGACTCCTCCTCCTCAGTATTACCGACAGGACCACTACCGTCTCCTCCTCAGTATTGCCGACAGGACCACTACCGACTCCTCCTCCTCCTCAGTATTACCGACAGGACCACTACCGACTCCTCAGTATTACCGACAGGACCACTACCGACAGGACCACTACCGACAGGACCACTACCGACTCCTCCTCCTCCTCCTCCTCCTCCTCCTCAGTATTACCGACAGGACCACTACCAACTCCTCCTCCTCCTCAGTATTACCGACAGGACCACTACCGACTCCTCCTCCTCCTCAGTATTACCGACAGGACCACTACCGACAGGACCACTACCAACTCCGCAGTATTACCGACAGGACCACTACCGACTCCTCCTCCTCCTCAGTATTACCGACAGGACCACTACCGACTCCTCCTCCTCCTCAGTATTACCGACAGGACCACTACCGACTCCTCCTCCTCAGTATTACCGACAGGACCACTACCGACAGGACCACTACCGACTCCTCAGTATTACCGACAGGACCACTACCGACTCCTCCTCCTCCTCAGTATTACCGACAGGACCACTACCGACTCCTCCTCCTCAGTATTACCGACAGGACCACTACCGACAGGACCACTGCCGACTCCTCAGTATTACCGACAGGACCACTACCGACTCCTCAGTATTAACGACAGGACCACTACCGACTCCTCCTCCTCCTCCTCAGTATTACCGACAGGACCACTACCGACTCCTCAGTATTACCGACAGCACCACTACCGACAGCACCACTACCGACTCCTCAGTATTACCGACAGCACCACTACCGACAGGACCACTACCGACTCCTCAGTATTACCGACAGCACCACTACCGACAGCACCACTACCGACTCCTCAGTATTACCGACAGGACCACTACCGACAGGACCACTACCGACAGGACCACTACCGACAGGACCACTACCGACTCCTCAGTATTACCGACAGGACCACTACCGACTCCTCAGTATTACCGACAGGACCACTACCGACTCAACAGTATTACCGACAGGACCACTACCGACTCCTCAGTATTACCGACAGGACCACTACCGACTCCTCAGTATTACCGACAGGACCACTACCGACTCCTCAGTATTACCGACAGGACCACTACCGACTCCTCAGTATTACCGACAGGACCACTACCGACTCCTCAGTATTACCGACAGGACCACTACCAACTCCTCAGTATTACAGACAGGACCACTACCGACTCCTCCTCCTCCTCAGTATTACCGACAGGACCACTACAGACTCCTCCTCCTCCTCCTCAGTATTACCGACAGGACCACTACCGACTCCTCCTCCTCCTCAGTATTACCGACAGGACCACTACCGACTCCGACTCCTCCTCAGTATTACCGACAGGACCACTACCGACTCCTCAGCATTATCGACAGCACCACTACCGACAGCATCACTACCAACTCCTCAGTATTACCGACAGCACCACTACCGACAGGACCACTACCGACTCCTCAGTATTACCGACAGGACCACTACCGACTCCTCAGTATTACCGACAGGACCACTACCGACTCCTCAGTATTACCGACAGGACCACTACCGACTCCTCAGTATTACCGACAGGACCACTACCGACTCCTCAGTATTACCGACAGGACCACTACCGACTCCTCAGTATTACCGACAGGACCACTACCGACTCCTCAGTATTACCGACAGGACCACTACCGACTCCTCAGTATTACCGACAGGACCACTACCACCTCCTCAGTATTACCGACAGGACCACTACCGACTCCTCAGTATTACCGACAGGACCACTACCGACAGGACCAATACCGACTCCTCAGCATTACCGACAGGACCACTACCGACTCCTCCTCCTCCGTATTACCGACAGGACCACTACCGACAGGACCACTATCGACTCCTCAGTATTACCGACAGGACCACTACCGACTCCTCAGTATTACCGACAGGACCACTACCGACTCCTCAGTATTACCGACAGGACCACTACCGACTCCTCAGTATTACCGACAGGACCACTACCGACTCCTCAGTATTACCGACAGGACCACTACCACCTCCTCAGTATTACCGACAGGACCACTACCGACTCCTCAGTATTACCGACAGGACCACTACCGACAGGACCAATACCGACTCCTCAGCATTACCGACAGGACCACTACCGACTCCTCCTCCTCCGTATTACCGACAGGACCACTACCGACAGGACCACTATCGACTCCTCAGTATTACCGACAGGACCACTACCGACTCCGACTCCTCCTCAGTATTACCGACAGGACCACTACCGACTCCTCAGCATTATCGACAGCACCACTACCGACAGCATCACTACCAACTCCTCAGTATTACCGACAGCACCACTACCGACAGGACCACTACCGACTCCTCAGTATTACCGACAGGACCACTACCGACTCCTCAGTATTACCGACAGGACCACTACCGACTCCTCAGTATTACCGACAGGACCACTACCGACTCCTCAGTATTACCGACAGGACCACTACCGACTCCTCAGTATTACCGACAGGACCACTACCGACTCCTCAGTATTACCGACAGGACCACTACCGACTCCTCAGTATTACCGACAGGACCACTACCGACTCCTCAGTATTACCGACAGGACCACTACCACCTCCTCAGTATTACCGACAGGACCACTACCGACTCCTCAGTATTACCGACAGGACCACTACCGACAGGACCAATACCGACTCCTCAGCATTACCGACAGGACCACTACCGACTCCTCCTCCTCCGTATTACCGACAGGACCACTACCGACAGGACCACTATCGACTCCTCAGTATTACCGACAGGGCCACTACCGACTCCTTAGTATTACCGACAGCACCACTACCGACTTCTCAGTATTACCGACAGCACCACTACCGACAGGACCACTACCGACTCCTCAGCATTACCGACAGGACCACTACCGACTCCTCCTCCTCCTCAGTATTACCGACAGGACCACTACCGACTCCTCCTCCTCAGTATTACCGGCAGGACCACTACCGACTCCTCCTCCTCCTCAGTATTACCGACAGGACCAGTACCGAGTCCTCCTCCTCCTCAGTATTACCGACAGGACCACTACCGACAGGACCACTACCGACAGGACCACTACCGACAGGACCACTACCGACTCCTCCTCCTCCTCAGTATTACCGACAGGACCACTACCGACTCCTCCTCCTCAGTATTACCGACAGGACCACTACCGACTCGTCCTCCTCAGTATTACCGACAGGACCACTGCCGACTCGTCCTCCTCAGTATTACCGACAGGACCACTACCGACTCCTCCTCCTCAGTATTACCAACAGGACCACTACCGACTACTCCTCCTCAGTATTACCGACAGGACCACTACAGACAGGACCACTACCGACTCCTCAGCATTACCGACAGGACCACTACCGACTCCTCCTCCTCAGCATTACCGACAGGACCACTACCGACAGGACCACTACCGACAGGACCACTACCGACTCCTCAGCATTACCGACAGGACCACTACCGACTCCTCCTCCTCAGTATTACCGACAGGACCACTACCGACTCCTCCTCCTCAGTATTACCAACAGGACCACTACCGACTCCTCCTCATTATTACCGACAGGACCACTACCGACAGGACAACTACCGAATACTCAGCATTACCGACAGGACCACTACCGACTCCTCAGTATTACCGACAGGACCACTACCGACTCCTCCTCCTCAGTATTACCGACAGGACCACTACCGACTCCTCCTCCTCAGTATTACCGACAGGACCACTACCGACTCCTCCTCCACAGTATTACCGACAGGACCACTACCGACTCCTCAGTATTACCGACAGGACCACTAGCGACAGGACCACTAACGACAGGACCACTACCGACAGGACCACTACCGACAGGACCACTAACGACGACTCCTCCTCCTCCTCCTCCTCCTCCTCAGTATTACCGACAGGACCACTACCAACTCCTCCTCCTCCTCAGTATTACCGACAGGACAGCTACCGACTCCTCCTCCTCCTCAGTATTACCGACAGGACCACTACCGACAGGACCACTACCAACTCCTCAGTATTACCGACAGGACCACTACCGACTCCTCCTCCTAAGTATTACCGACAGGACCACTACCGACGACTCCTCCTCCTCAGTATTACCGACAGGACCACTACCGACTCCTCCTCCTCCTCAGTATTACCGACAGGACCACTACCGACTCCTCCTCCTCAGTATTACCGACAGGACCACTACCGACGACTACTCCTCCTCAGTATTACCGACAGGACCACTACCGACTCCTCAGTATTACCGACAGGACCACTACCGACTCCTCAGTATTACCGACAGGACCACTACCGACTCCTCCTCCTCAGTATTACCGACAGGACCACTACCGACGACTCCTCCTCCTCAGTATTACCGACAGGACCACTACCGACTCCTCCTCCTCCTCAGTATTACCGACGGCACCACTACCGACTCCTCCTCCTCAGTATTACCAACAGGACCACTACAGACTCCTCATTATTACCGACAGGACCACTGCCGACTCCTCAGTATTACCGACAGGACCACTACCGACAGGACCACTACCGACTCCTCAGTATTACCGACAGCACCACTACCGACTCCTCCTCCTCAGTATTACCAACAGGACCACTACCGACTCCTCAGTATTACCGACAGCACCACTACCGACTCCTCAGTATTACCGACAGCACCACTACCGACTCCTCAGTATTACCGACAGCACCACTACCGACAGCATCACTACCAACTCCTCAGTATTACCGACAGGACCACTACCGACTCCTCCTCCTCAGTATTACCAACAGGACCACTACCGACTCCTCCTCCTCCTCAGTATTACCGACAGGACCACTACCGACTCCTCCTCCTCAGTTTTACCGACAGGACCACTACCGACAGGACCACTACCGACTCCTCAGTATTACCGACGGCACCACTACCGACTCCTCCTCCTCAGTATTACCAACAGGACCACTACAGACTCCTCAGTATTACCGACAGGACCACTGCCAACTCCTCAGTATTACCAACAGGACCACTACCGACTCCTCCTCCTCCTCCTCAGTATTACCGACAGGACCACTACCGACTCCTCCTCAGTATTACCGACAGGACCACTACCGACTCCTCCTCCTCCTCAGTATTACCGACAGGACCACTACAGACTCCTCCTCCTCCTCAGTATTACCGACAGGACCACTACCGACTCCTCCTCCTCCTCAGTATTACCGACAGGACCACTACCGACTCCGACTCCTCCTCAGTATTACCGACAGGACCACTACCGACTCCTCAGCATTATCGACAGCACCACTACCGACAGCATCACTACCAACTCCTCAGTATTACCGACAGGACCACTACCGACAGGACCACTACCGACTCCTCCTCCTCAGTATTACCAACAGGACCACTACCGACTCCTCCTCCCCCTCCTCAGTATTACCGACAGGACCACTACCGACTCCTCCTCCTCCTCAGTATTACCGACAGGACCACTACCGACTCCTCCTCCTCAGTTTTACCGACAGGACCACTACCGACAGGACCACTACCGACTCCTCAGTATTACCGACGGCACCACTACCAACTCCTCCTCCTCAGTATTACCAACAGGACCACTACCGACTCCTCAGTATTACCGACAGCAACCACTACCAACAGCACCACTACCGACTCCTCAGTATTACCGACAGCACCACTACCGACAGGACCACTACGACTCCTCAGTATTACCGACAGCACCACTACCGACAGGACCACTACCGACTCCTCAGTATTACCGACAGCACCACTACCGACAGGACCACTACCGACTCCTCAGTATTACCGACAGGACCACTACCGACTCCTCAGTATTACCGACAGGACCACTACCGACTCCTCAGTAATACCGACAGGACCACTACCGACTCCTCAGTATTACCGACAGGACCACTACCGACTCCTCAGTATTACCGACAGGACCACTACCGACTCCTCAGTATTACCGACGGGACCACTACCGACTCCTCAGTATTACCGACAGGACCACTACCGACTCCTCAGTATTACCGACAGGACCACTACCACCTCCTCAGTATTACCGACAGGACCACTACCGACTCCTCAGTATTACCGACAGGACCACTACCGACAGGACCAATACCGACTCCTCAGCATTACCGACAGGACCACTACCGACTCCTCCTCCTCCGTATTACCGACAGGACCACTACCGACAGGACCACTATCGACTCCTCAGTATTACCGACAGGACCACTACCGACTCCTCAGTATTACCGACAGCACCACTACCGACTTCTCAGTATTACCGACAGCACCACTACCGACAGGACCACTACCGACTCCTCAGCATTACCGACAGGACCACTACCGACTCCTCCTCCTCCTCAGTATTACCGACAGGACCACTACCGACTCCTCCTCCTCAGTATTACCGGCAGGACCACTACCGACTCCTCAGTATTACCGACAGGACCACTACCGACTCCTCCTCCTCAGTATTACCGACAGGACCACTACCGACGACTCCTCCTCCTCAGTATTACCGACAGGACCACTACCGACTCCTCCTCCTCCTCAGTATTACCGACGGCACCACTACCGACTCCTCCTCCTCAGTATTACCAACAGGACCACTACAGACTCCTCATTATTACCGACAGGACCACTGCCGACTCCTCAGTATTACCGACAGGACCACTACCGACAGGACCACTACCGACTCCTCAGTATTACCGACAGCACCACTACCGACTCCTCCTCCTCAGTATTACCAACAGGACCACTACCGACTCCTCAGTATTACCGACAGCACCACTACCGACTCCTCAGTATTACCGACAGCACCACTACCGACTCCTCAGTATTACCGACAGCACCACTACCGACAGCATCACTACCAACTCCTCAGTATTACCGACAGGACCACTACCGACTCCTCCTCCTCAGTATTACCAACAGGACCACTACCGACTCCTCCTCCTCCTCAGTATTACCGACAGGACCACTACCGACTCCTCCTCCTCAGTTTTACCGACAGGACCACTACCGACAGGACCACTACCGACTCCTCAGTATTACCGACGGCACCACTACTGACTCCTCCTCCTCAGTATTACCAACAGGACCACTACAGACTCCTCAGTATTACCGACAGGACCACTGCCAACTCCTCAGTATTACCAACAGGACCACTACCGACTCCTCCTCCTCCTCCTCAGTATTACCGACAGGACCACTACCGACTCCTCCTCAGTATTACCGACAGGACCACTACCGACTCCTCCTCCTCCTCAGTATTACCGACAGGACCACTACAGACTCCTCCTCCTCCTCAGTATTACCGACAGGACCACTACCGACTCCTCCTCCTCCTCAGTATTACCGACAGGACCACTACCGACTCCGACTCCTCCTCAGTATTACCGACAGGACCACTACCGACTCCTCAGCATTATCGACAGCACCACTACCGACAGCATCACTACCAACTCCTCAGTATTACCGACAGGACCACTACCGACAGGACCACTACCGACTCCTCCTCCTCAGTATTACCAACAGGACCACTACCGACTCCTCCTCCCCCTCCTCAGTATTACCGACAGGACCACTACCGACTCCTCCTCCTCAGTTTTACCGACAGGACCACTACCGACAGGACCACTACCGACTCCTCAGTATTACCGACGGCACCACTACCAACTCCTCCTCCTCAGTATTACCAACAGGACCACTACCGACTCCTCAGTATTACCGACAGCAACCACTACCAACAGCACCACTACCGACTCCTCAGTATTACCGACAGCACCACTACCGACAGGACCACTACGACTCCTCAGTATTACCGACAGCACCACTACCGACAGGACCACTACCGACTCCTCAGTATTACCGACAGCACCACTACCGACAGGACCACTACCGACTCCTCAGTATTACCGACAGGACCACTACCGACTCCTCAGTATTACCGACAGGACCACTACCGACTCCTCAGTAATACCGACAGGACCACTACCGACTCCTCAGTATTACCGACAGGACCACTACCGACTCCTCAGTATTACCGACAGGACCACTACCGACTCCTCAGTATTACCGACGGGACCACTACCGACTCCTCAGTATTACCGACAGGACCACTACCGACTCCTCAGTATTACCGACAGGACCACTACCACCTCCTCAGTATTACCGACAGGACCACTACCGACTCCTCAGTATTACCGACAGGACCACTACCGACAGGACCAATACCGACTCCTCAGCATTACCGACAGGACCACTACCGACTCCTCCTCCTCCGTATTACCGACAGGACCACTACCGACAGGACCACTATCGACTCCTCAGTATTACCGACAGGACCACTACCGACTCCTCAGTATTAACGACAGCACCACTACCGACTTCTCAGTATTACCGACAGCACCACTACCGACAGGACCACTACCGACTCCTCAGCATTACCGACAGGACCACTACCGACTCCTCCTCCTCCTCAGTATTACCGACAGGACCACTACCGACTCCTCCTCCTCAGTATTACCGGCAGGACCACTACCGACTCCTCCTCCTCCTCAGTATTACCGACAGGACCAGTACCGAGTCCTCCTCCTCCTCAGTATTACCGACAGGACCACTACCGACAGGACCACTACCGACAGGACCACTACCAACTCCTCCTCCTCCTCAGTATTACCGACAGGACCACTACCGACTCCTCCTCCTCAGTATTACCGACAGGACCACTACCGACTCGTCCTCCTCAGTATTACCGACAGGACCACTACCGACTCCTCCTCCTCAGTATTACCGACAGGACCACTACCGACTCCTCCTCCTCAGTATTACCAACAGGACCACTACCGACTACTCCTCCTCAGTATTACCGACAGGACCACTACAGACAGGACCACTACCGACTCCTCAGCATTACCGACAGGACCACTACCGACTCCTCCTCCTCAGTATTACCGACAGGACCACTACCGACAGGACCACTACCGACAGGACCACTACCGACAGGACCACTACCGACTCCTCAGCATTACCGACAGGACCACTACCGACTCCTCCTCCTCAGTATTACCGACAGGACCACTACCGACTCCTCCTCCTCAGTATTACCGACAGGACCACTACCGACTCCTCCTCCTCAGTATTACCGACAGGACCACTACCGACTCCTCCTCCACAGTATTACCGACAGGACCACTACAGACTCCTCCTCCCCATCAGTATTACCGACAGGACCACTACCGACTGCTCCTCAGTACTACCGACAGGACCACTACCGACTCCGACTCCTCCTCAATATTACCGACAGGACCACTACCGACTCCTCAGTATTACCGACAGGACCACTAGCGACAGGAACACTACCGACAGGACCACTACCGACAGGACCACTACCGACAGGACCACTAACGACTCCTCCTCCTCCTCCTCCTCCTCCTCCTCAGTATTACCGACAGGACCACTACCAACTCCTCCTCCTCCTCAGTATTACCGACAGGACCACTACCGACTCCTCCTCCTCCTCAGTATTACCGACAGGACCACTACCGACAGGACCACTACCAACTGCTCAGTATTACCGACAGGACCACTACCGACTCCTCCTCCTAAGTATTACCGACAGGACCACTACCGACGACTCCTCCTCCTCAGAATTACCGACAGGACCACTACCGACTCCTCCTCCTCCTCAGTATTACCGACAGGACCACTACCGACTCCTCCTCCTCAGTATTACCGACAGGACCACTACCGACGACTCCTCCTCCTCAGTATTACCGACAGGACCACTACCGACTCCTCAGTATTACCGACAGGACCACTACCGACTCCTCCTCCTCCTCAGTTTTACCGACGGCACCACTACCGACTCCTCCTCCTCAGTATTACCAACAGGACCACTACAGACTCCTCATTATTACCGACAGGACCACTGCCGACTCCTCAGTATTACCGACAGGACCACTACCGACTCCTCAGTATTACCGACAGGACCACTACCGACAGGACCACTACCGACTCCTCAGTATTACCGACAGCACCACTACCGACTCCTCCTCCTCAGTATTACCAACAGGACCACTACCGACTCCTCAGTATTACCGACAGCACCACTACCGACTCCTCAGTATTACCGACAGCACCACTACCGACTCCTCAGTATTACCGACAGCACCACTACCGACAGCATCACTACCAACTCCTCAGTATTACCGACAGGACCACTACCGACTCCTCCTCCTCAGTATTACCAACAGGACCACTACCGACTCCTCCTCCTCCTCCTCAGTATTACCGACAGGACCACTACCGACTCCTCCTCAGTATTACCGACAGGACCACTACCGACTCCTCCTCCTCCTCAGTATTATCGACAGGACCACTACAGACTCCTCCTCCTCCTCAGTATTACCGACAGGACCACTACCGACTCCTCCTCCTCCTCAGTATTACCGACAGGACCACTACCGACTCCGACTCCTCCTCAGTATTACCGACAGGACCACTACCGACTCCTCAGCATTATCGACAGCACCACTACCGACAGCATCACTACCAACTCCTCAGTATTACCGACAGGACCACTACCGACAGGACCACTACCGACTCCTCCTCCTCAGTATTACCAACAGGACCACTACCGACTCCTCCTCCCCCTCCTCAGTATTACCGACAGGACCACTACCGACTCCTCCTCCTCCTCAGTATTACCGACAGGACCACTACCGACTCCTCCTCCTCAGTTTTACCGACAGGACCACTACCGACAGGACCACTACCGACTCCTCAGTATTACCGACGGCACCACTACCAACTCCTCCTCCTCAGTATTACCAACAGGACCACTACCGACTCCTCAGTATTACCGACAGCAACCACTACCAACAGCACCACTACCGACTCCTCAGTATTACCGACAGCACCACTACCGACAGGACCACTACGACTCCTCAGTATTACCGACAGCACCACTACCGACAGGACCACTACCGACTCCTCAGTATTACCGACAGCACCACTACCGACAGGACCACTACCGACTCCTCAGTATTACCGACAGGACCACTACCGACTCCTCAGTATTACCGACAGGACCACTACCGACTCCTCAGTAATACCGACAGGACCACTACCGACTCCTCAGTATTACCGACAGGACCACTACCGACTCCTCAGTATTACCGACAGGACCACTACCGACTCCTCAGTATTACCGACAGGACCACTACCGACTCCTCAGTATTACCGACAGGACCACTACCACCTCCTCAGTATTACCGACAGGACCACTACCGACTCCTCAGTATTACCGACAGGACCACTACCGACAGGACCAATACCGACTCCTCAGCATTACCGACAGGACCACTACCGACTCCTCCTCCTCCGTATTACCGACAGGACCACTACCGACAGGACCACTATCGACTCCTCAGTATTACCGACAGGACCACTACCGACTCCTCAGTATTACCGACAGCACCACTACCGACTTCTCAGTATTACCGACAGCACCACTACCGACAGGACCACTACCGACTCCTCAGCATTACCGACAGGACCACTACCGACTCCTCCTCCTCCTCAGTATTACCGACAGGACCACTACCGACTCCTCCTCCTCAGTATTACCGGCAGGACCACTACCGACTCCTCCTCCTCCTCAGTATTACCGACAGGACCAGTACCGAGTCCTCCTCCTCCTCAGTATTACCGACAGGACCACTACCGACAGGACCACTACCGACAGGACCACTACCGACTCCTCCTCCTCCTCAGTATTACCGACAGGACCACTACCGACTCCTCCTCCTCAGTATTACCGACAGGACCACTACCGACTCGTCCTCCTCAGTATTACCGACAGGACCACTACCGACTCCTCCTCCTCAGTATTACCGACAGGACCACTACCGACTCCTCCTCCTCAGTATTACCAACAGGACCACTACCGACTACTCCTCCTCAGTATTACCGACAGGACCACTACAGACAGGACCACTACCGACTCCTCAGCATTACCGACAGGACCACTACCGACTCCTCCTCCTCAGTATTACCGACAGGACCACTACCGACAGGACCACTACCGACAGGACCACTACCGACTCCTCAGCATTACCGACAGGACCACTACCGACTCCTCCTCCTCAGTATTACCGACAGGACCACTACCGACTCCTCCTCCTCAGTATTACCAACAGGACCACTACCGACTCCTCCTCATTATTACCGACAGGACCACTACCGACAGGACCACTACCGAATACTCAGCATTACCGACAGGACCACTACCGACTCCTCAGTATTACCGACAGGACCACTACCGACTCCTCCTCCTCAGTATTACCGACAGGACCACTACCGACTCCTCCTCCTCAGTATTACCGACAGGACCACTACCGACTCCTCCTCCACAGTATTACCGACAGGACCACTACAGACTCCTCCTCCCCATCAGTATTACCGACAGGACCACTACCGACTGCTCCTCAGTACTACCGACAGGACCACTACCGACTCCTCCTCCTCCTCAATATTACCGACAGGACCACTACCGACTCCTCAGTATTACCGACAGGACCACTAGCGACAGGAACACTACCGACAGGACCACTACCGACAGGACCACTACCGACAGGACCACTAACGACTCCTCCTCCTCCTCAGTATTACCGACAGGACCACTACCAACTCCTCCTCCTCCTCAATATTACCGACAGGACCACTACCGACTCCTCCTCCTCCTCAGTATTACCGACAGGACCACTACCAACTCCTCAGTATTACCGACAGGACCACTACCGACTCCTCCTCCTAAGTATTACCGACAGGACCACTACCGACGACTCCTCCTCCTCAGAATTACCGACAGGACCACTACCGACTCCTCCTCCTCCTCAGTATTACCGACAGGACCACTACCGACTCCTCCTCCTCAGTATTACCGACAGGACCACTACCGACGACTCCTCCTCCTCAGTATTACCGACAGGACCACTACCGACTCCTCAGTATTACCGACAGGACCACTACCGACTCCTCCTCCTCCTCAGTTTTACCGACGGCACCACTACCGACTCCTCCTCCTCAGTATTACCAACAGGACCACTACAGACTCCTCATTATTACCGACAGGACCACTGCCGACTCCTCAGTATTACCGACAGGACCACTACCGACTCCTCAGTATTACCGACAGGACCACTACCGACAGGACCACTACCGACTCCTCAGTATTACCGACAGCACCACTACCGACTCCTCCTCCTCAGTATTACCAACAGGACCACTACCGACTCCTCAGTATTACCGACAGCACCACTACCGACTCCTCAGTATTACCGACAGCACCACTACCGACTCCTCAGTATTACCGACAGCACCACTACCGACAGCATCACTACCAACTCCTCAGTATTACCGACAGGACCACTACCGACTCCTCCTCCTCCTCAGTATTACCGACGGCACCACTACCGACTCCTCCTCCTCAGTATTACCAACAGGACCACTACAGACTCCTCAGTATTACCGACAGGACCACTGCCAACTCCTCCTCAGTATTACCGACAGGACCACTACCGACTCCTCCTCCTCCTCAGTATTACCGACAGGACCACTACCGACTCCTCCTCCTCAGTATTACCGACAGGACCACTACCGACTCCTCCTCAGTATTACCGACAGGACCACTACAGACTCCTCCTCCTCAGTATTACCGACAGGACCACTACCGACTCCTCCTCCTCCTCAGTATTACCGACAGGACCACTACCGACTCCTCCTCCTCCTCAGTATTACCGACAGGACCACTACCGACTCCGACTCCTCCTCAGTATTACCGACAGGACCACTACCGACTCCTCAGCATTATCGACAGCACCACTACCGACAGCATCACTACCAACTCCTCAGTATTACCGACAGGACCACTACCGACAGGACCACTACCGACAGGACCACTACCGACTCCTCCTCCTCAGTATTACCAACAGGACCACTACCGACTCCTCCTCCCCCTCCTCAGTATTACCGACAGGACCACTACCGACTCCTCCTCCTCCTCAGTATTACCGACAGGACCACTACCGACTACTCCTCCTCAGTTTTACCGACAGGACCACTACCGACAGGACCACTACCGACTCCTCAGTATTACCGACGGCACCACTACCAACTCCTCCTCCTCAGTATTACCAACAGGACCACTACAGACTCCTCAGTATTACCGACAGGACCACTGCAGACTCCTCAGTATTACCGACAGGACCACTACCGACTCCTCAGTATTACCGACAGGACCACTACCGACAGGACCACTACCGACTCCTCAGTATTACCGACAGCACCACTACCGACTCCTCCTCCTCAGTATTACCAACAGGACCACTACAAACTCCTCAGTATTACCGACAGGACCACTGCCGACTCCTCAGTATTACCGACAGGACCACTACCGACTCCTCAGTATTACCGACAGCACCACTACCGACAGGACCACTACCGACTCCTCCTCCTCAGTATTACCAACAGGACCACTACCGACTCCTCCTCCTCAGTATTACCAACAGGACCACTACCGACTCCTCCTCCTCCTCCTCAATATTACCGACAGGACCACTACCGACTGCTCCTCAGTATTACCGACAGGACCACTACCGATTCCTCCTCCTCCTCAGTATTACCGACAGGACAACTACCGACTCCTCCTCCTCCTCAGTATTACCGACAGGACCACTACCGACTCCTCCTCCTCCTCATTATTACCGACAGGACCACTACAGACTCCTCCTCCTCCTCAGTATTACCGACAGGACCACTACCGACTCCTCCTCAGTATTACCGACAGGACCACTACCGACTCCTCCTCCTCCTCAGTATTACCGACAGGACCACTACCGACTCCTCCTCCTCAGTATTACCGACAGGACCACTACCGACTCCTCCTCCTCAGTATTACCGACAGGACCACTACCGACTCCTCCTCCTCAGCATTACCGACAGGACCACTACCGACTCCTCAGTATTACCGACAGGACCACTACCGACTCCTCAGTATGACCGACAGGACCACTACCGACAGGACCACTACCGACTCCTCAGTATTACCGACGGCACCACTACCGACTCCTCCTCAGTATTACCGACGGGACCACTACCGACAGGACCACTACCGACAGGACCACTACCGACTCCTCAGTATTACCGACGGCACCACTACCGACTCCTCCTCAGTATTACCGACAGGACCACTACCGACTCCTCCTCCTCAGTATTACCGACAGGACCACTACCGACTCCTCCTCCTCAGTATTACCGACAGGACCACTACCGACTCCTCCTCCTCAGTATTACCAACAGGACCACTACCGACTCCTCCTCCTCAGTATTACCGACAGGACCACTACCGACAGGACCACTACCGACTCCTCAGCATTACCGACAGGACCACTACCGACTCCTCAGTATTACCGACAGGACCACTACCGACTCCTTAGTATTACCGACAGGACCACTACCGACTCCTCCTCCTCAGTATTACCGACAGGACCACTACCGACTGCTCCTCCTCAGCATTACCGACAGGACCACTACCGACTGCTCCTCCTCAGCATTACCGACAGGACCACTACCGACTGCTCCTCCTCAGCATTACCGACAGGACCACTACCGACTCCTCCTCCTCAGTATTACCGACAGGACCACTACCGACTCCTCCTCCTCAGTATTACCGACAGGACCACTACCGACTCCTCCTCCTCAGTATTACCGACAGGACCACTACCGACTCCTCCTCAGTATTACCGACAGGACCACTACCGACTCCTCCTCCTCAGCATTACCGACAGGACCACTACCGACTCCTCCTCCTCAGCATTATCGACAGGACCACTACCGACTCCTCCTCCTCAGTATTACCGACAGGACCACTACCGACTCCTCCTCAGTATTACCGACAGGACCACTACCGACTCCTCCTCCTCAGTATTACCGACAGGACCACTACCGACTCCTCAGTATTACCGACAGGACCACTACCGACTCCTCAGTATTACCGACAGGACCACTACCGACTCCTCCTCCTCCTCCTCAGTATTTCCGACAGGACCACTACCGACTCCTCCTCCTCAGCATTACCGACATGACCACTACCGACTCCTCCTCCTCAGCATTACCGACAGGACCACTACCGACTCCTCCTCCTCAGTATTACCGACAGGACCACTACCGACTCCTCCTCCTCAGTATTACCGACAGGACCACAACCGACTCCTCCTCCTCAGTATTACCGACAGGACCACTACCGACTCCTCAGTATTACCGACAGGACCACTACCGACTCCTCAGTATTACCGACAGGACCACTACCGACTCCTCCTCCTCAGTATTACCGACAGGACCACTACAGACTCCTCAGTATGACCGACAGGACCACTACCGACAGGACCACTACCGACTCCTCAGTATTACCGACGGCACCACTACCGACTCCTCCTCAGTATTACCGACAGGACCACTACCGACAGGACAACTACAGACTCCTCCTCC
This sequence comes from Oncorhynchus clarkii lewisi, assembly GCF_045791955.1. NCBI lineage: Eukaryota > Metazoa > Chordata > Actinopteri > Salmoniformes > Salmonidae > Oncorhynchus > Oncorhynchus clarkii. The sequence goes on along the minus strand of NC_092178.1, from coordinate 1,412,038 downwards.
TCAGTATGACCGACAGGACCACTACCGACAGGACCACTACCGACTCCTCAGTATTACCGACGGCACCACTACCGACTCCTCCTCAGCATTACCGACAGGACCACTACCGACTCCTCCTCCTCAGTATTACCGACAGGACCACTACCGACTCCTCAGTATTACCGACAGGACCACTACCGACTCCTCCTCAGTATTACCGACAGGACCACTACCGACTCCTCCTCCTCAGCATTACCGACATGACCACTACCGACTCCTCCTCCTCAGCATTACCGACAGGACCACTACCGACTCCTCCTCAGTATTACCGACAGGACCACTACCGACTCCTCCTCCTCAGCATTACCGACAGGACCACTACCGACTCCTCCTCAGTATTACCGACAGGACCACTACCGACTCCTCCTCCTCAGCATTACCGACATGACCACTACCGACTCCTCCTCCTCAGCATTACCGACAGGACCACTACCGACTCCTCCTCCTCAGTATTACCGACAGGACCACTACCGACTCCTCCTCCTCAGTATTACCGACAGGACCACTACCGACTCCTCCTCAGTACTACCGACAGGACCACTACCGACTCCTCCTCCTCCTCAGTATTACCGACAGGACCACTACCGACTCCTCAGTATTACCGACAGGACCACTAGCGACAGGACCACTACCGACAGGACCACTACCGACAGGACCACTACCGACAGGACCACTACCGACTCCTCCTCCTCCTCCTCCTCCTCAGTATTACCAACAGGACCACTACCAACTCCTCCTCCTCCTCAGTATTACCGACAGGACCACTACCGACTCCTCCTCCTCCTCAGTATTACCGACAGGACCACTACCGACAGGACCACTACCAACTCCTCAGTATTACCGACAGGACCACTACCGACTCCTCCTCCTCAGTATTACCGACAGGACCACTACCGACTACCGACTCCTCAGTATTACCGACAGGACCACTACCGACTCCTCTGACCGACAGGACCACTACCGACAGGACCCTACCCTCCTCAGTATTACCGACAGGACCACTACCGACTCCAACTCCTCAGTATTACCGACAGGACCACTACCGACTCCTCCTCCTCAGACCACTACCGACGATCAGAATTACCGACAGGACACACTACCGACAGGACCACTACCGACTACCGACAGGACCACTACCGACAGGACAACTACAGACTCCTCAGTATTACCGACGGCACCACTACCGACTCCTCCTCCTCAGTATTACCAACAGGACCACTACAGACTCCTCAGTATTACCGACAGGACCACTGCCAACTCCTCCTCAGTATTACCGACAGGACCACTACCGACTCCTCAGGACCACTCCTCCTCAGTATTACCGACAGGACCACTACCGACTCCTCCTCCTCAGTATACCGACAGGACCACTACCGACTCCTCCTCCTCAGTATTACCGACAGGACCACTACCAACTCCTCCTCAGTATTACCGACAGGACCACTACAGACTCCTCCTCCTCAGTATTACCGACAGGACCACTACCGACTCCTCCTCCTCCTCAGTATTACCGACAGGACCACTACCGACTCCGACTCCTCCTCAGTATTACCGACAGGACCACTACCGACTCCTCAGCATTATCGACAGCACCACTACCGACAGCATCACTACCAACTCCTCAGTATTACCGACAGGACCACTGCCAACTCCTCCTCAGTATTACCGACAGGACCACTACCGACTCCTCCTCCTCCTCAGTATTACCGACAGGACCACTACCGACTCCTCCTCCTCAGTATTACCGACAGGACCACTACCGACTCCTCCTCAGTATTACCGACAGGACCACTACAGACTCCTCCTCCTCAGTATTACCGACAGGACCACTACCGACTCCTCCTCCTCCTCAGTATTACCGACAGGACCACTACCGACTCCTCCTCCTCCTCAGTATTACCGACAGGACCACTACCGACTCCTCCTCAGTATTACCGACAGGACCACTACCGACTCCTCCTCAGTATTACCGACAGGACCACTACCGACTCCTCCTCCTCCTCAGTATTACCGACAGGACCACTACCGACTCCTCCTCCTCAGTATTACCGACAGGACCACTACCGACTCCTCCTCCTCAGTATTACCGACAGGACCACTACCGACTCGTCCTCCTCAGTATTACCGACAGGACCACTACCGACTCCTCCTCCTCAGTATTACCGACAGGACCACTACCGACTCCTCCTCCTCAGTATTACCAACAGGACCACTACCGACTACTCCTCCTCAGTATTACCGACAGGACCACTACAGACAGGACCACTACCGACTCCTCAGCATTACCGACAGGACCACTACCGACTCCTCCTCCTCAGTATTACCGACAGGACCACTACCGACAGGACCACTACCGACAGGACCACTACCGACAGGACCACTACCGACTCCTCAGCATTACCGACAGGACCACTACCGACTCCTCCTCCTCAGTATTACCGACAGGACCACTACCGACTCCTCCTCCTCAGTATTACCAACAGGACCACTACCGACTCCTCCTCATTATTACCGACAGGACCACTACCGACAGGACCACTACCGAATACTCAGCATTACCGACAGGACCACTACCGACTCCTCAGTATTACCGACAGGACCACTACCGACTCCTCCTCCTCAGTATTACCGACAGGACCACTACCGACTCCTCCTCCTCAGTATTACCGACAGGACCACTACCGACTCCTCCTCCACAGTATTACCGACAGGACCACTACAGACTCCTCCTCCCCATCAGTATTACCGACAGGACCACTACCGACTGCTCCTCAGTACTACCGACAGGACCACTACCGACTCCTCCTCCTCCTCAGTATTACCGACAGGACCACTACCGACTCCTCAGTATTACCGACAGGTCCACTAGCGACAGGAACACTACCGACAGGACCACTACCGACAGGACCACTACCGACAGGACCACTAACGACTCCTCCTCCTCCTCCTCCTCCTCCTCAGTATTACCGACAGGACCACTACCAACTCCTCCTCCTCCTCAGTATTACCGACAGGACCACTACCGACTCCTCCTCCTCCTCAGTATTACCGACAGGACCACTACCGACAGGACCACTACCAACTCCTCAGTATTACCGACAGGACCACTACCGACTCCTCCTCCTAAGTATTACCGACAGGACCACTACCGACGACTCCTCCTCCTCAGAATTACCGACAGGACCACTACCGACTCCTCCTCCTCCTCAGTATTACCGACAGGACCACTACCGACTCCTCCTCCTCAGTATTACCGACAGGACCACTACCGACGACTCCTCCTCCTCAGTATTACCGACAGGACCACTACCGACTCCTCAGTATTACCGACAGGACCACTACCGACTCCTCCTCCTCCTCAGTTTTACCGACGGCACCACTACCGACTCCTCCTCCTCAGTATTACCAACAGGACCACTACAGACTCCTCATTATTACCGACAGGACCACTGCCGACTCCTCAGTATTACCGACAGGACCACTACCGACTCCTCAGTATTACCGACAGGACCACTACCGACAGGACCACTACCGACTCCTCAGTATTACCGACAGCACCACTACCGACTCCTCCTCCTCAGTATTACCAACAGGACCACTACCGACTCCTCAGTATTACCGACAGCACCACTACCGACTCCTCAGTATTACCGACAGCACCACTACCGACTCCTCAGTATTACCGACAGCACCACTACCGACAGCATCACTACCAACTCCTCAGTATTACCGACAGGACCACTACCGACTCCTCCTCCTCAGTATTACCAACAGGACCACTACCGACTCCTCCTCCCCCTCCTCAGTATTACCGACAGGACCACTACCGACTCCTCCTCCTCCTCAGTATTACCGACAGGACCACTACCGACTCCTCCTCCTCAGTATTACCAACAGGACCACTACCGACTCCTCCTCCTCCTCAGTATTACCGACGGCACCACTACCGACTCCTCCTCCTCAGTATTACCAACAGGACCACTACAGACTCCTCAGTATTACCGACAGGACCACTGCCAACTCCTCCTCAGTATTACCGACAGGACCACTACCGACTCCTCCTCCTCCTCAGTATTACCGACAGGACCACTACCGACTCCTCCTCCTCAGTATTACCGACAGGACCACTACCGACTCCTCCTCAGTATTACCGACAGGACCACTACAGACTCCTCCTCCTCAGTATTACCGACAGGACCACTACCGACTCCTCCTCCTCCTCAGTATTACCGACAGGACCACTACCGACTCCTCCTCCTCCTCAGTATTACCGACAGGACCACTACCGACTCCGACTCCTCCTCAGTATTACCGACAGGACCACTACCGACTCCTCAGCATTATCGACAGCACCACTACCGACAGCATCACTACCAACTCCTCAGTATTACCGACAGGACCACTACCGACAGGACCACTACCGACAGGACCACTACCGACTCCTCAGTATTACCGACAGCACCACTACCGACTCCTCCTCCTCAGTATTACCGACAGGACCACTACCGACTCCTCAGTATTACCGACAGGACCACTACCGACTCCTCCTCAGTATTACCGACAGGACCACTACCGACTCCTCCTCCTCAGCATTACCGACATGACCACTACCGACTCCTCCTCCTCAGCATTACCGACAGGACCACTACCGACTCCTCCTCAGTATTACCGACAGGACCACTACCGACTCCTCCTCCTCAGCATTACCGACAGGACCACTACCGACTCCTCCTCAGTATTACCGACAGGACCACTACCGACTCCTCCTCCTCAGCATTACCGACATGACCACTACCGACTCCTCCTCCTCAGCATTACCGACAGGACCACTACCGACTCCTCCTCCTCAGTATTACCGACAGGACCACTACCGACTCCTCCTCCTCAGTATTACCGACAGGACCACTACCGACTCCTCCTCAGTACTACCGACAGGACCACTACCGACTCCTCCTCCTCCTCAGTATTACCGACAGGACCACTACCGACTCCTCAGTATTACCGACAGGACCACTAGCGACAGGACCACTACCGACAGGACCACTACCGACAGGACCACTACCGACAGGACCACTACCGACTCCTCCTCCTCCTCCTCCTCCTCAGTATTACCAACAGGACCACTACCAACTCCTCCTCCTCCTCAGTATTACCGACAGGACCACTACCGACTCCTCCTCCTCCTCAGTATTACCGACAGGACCACTACCGACAGGACCACTACCAACTCCTCAGTATTACCGACAGGACCACTACCGACTCCTCCTCCTCAGTATTACCGACAGGACCACTACCGACTCCTCAGTATTACCGACAGGACCACTACCGACTCCTCCTCCTCAGTATTACCGACAGGACCACTACCGACTCCTCAGTATTACCGACAGGACCACTACCGACTCCTCAGTATGACCGACAGGACCACTACCGACAGGACCACTACCGACTCCTCCTCAGTATTACCGACAGGACCACTACCGACAGGACAACTACAGACTCCTCAGTATTACCGACAGGACCACTACCGACTCCTCAGTATTACCGACAGCACCACTACCAACTTCTCAGTATTACCGACAGCACCACTACCGACAGGACCACTACCGACTCCTCAGCATTACCGACAGGACCACTACCGACTCCTCCTCCTCAGTATTACCGGCAGGACCACTACCGACTCCTCCTCCTCCTCAGTATTACCGACAGGACCAGTACCGAGTCCTCCTCCTCCTCAGTATTACCGACAGGACCACTACCGACAGGACCACTACCGACAGGACCACTACCGACTCCTCCTCCTCCTCAGTATTACCGACAGGACCACTACCGACTCCTCCTCCTCAGTATTACCGACAGGACCACTACCGACTCGTCCTCCTCAGTATTACCGACAGGACCACTACCGACTCCTCCTCCTCAGTATTACCGACAGGACCACTACCGACTCCTCCTCCTCAGTATTACCGACAGGACCACTACCGACTCCTCCTCCACAGTATTACCGACAGGACCACTACAGACTCCTCCTCCCCATCAGTATTACCGACAGGACCACTACCGACTGCTCCTCAGTACTACCGACAGGACCACTACCGACTCCTCCTCCTCCTCAGTATTACCGACAGGACCACTACCGACTCCTCAGTATTACCGACAGGACCACTAGCGACAGGAACACTACCGACAGGACCACTACCGACAGGACCACTACCGACAGGACCACTAACGACTCCTCCTCCTCCTCCTCCTCCTCCTCCTCAGTATTACCGACAGGACCACTACCAACTCCTCCTCCTCCTCAGTATTACCGACAGGACCACTACCGACTCCTCCTCCTCCTCAGTATTACCGACAGGACCACTACCGACAGGACCACTACCAACTCCTCAGTATTACCGACAGGACCACTACCGACTCCTCCTCCTAAGTATTACCGACAGGACCACTACCGACGACTCCTCCTCCTCAGAATTACCGACAGGACCACTACCGACTCCTCCTCCTCCTCAGTATTACCGACAGGACCACTACCGACTCCTCCTCCTCAGTATTACCGACAGGACCACTACCGACGACTCCTCCTCCTCAGTATTACCGACAGGACCACTACCGACTCCTCAGTATTACCGACAGGACCACTACCGACTCCTCCTCCTCCTCAGTTTTACCGACGGCACCACTACCGACTCCTCCTCCTCAGTATTACCAACAGGACCACTACAGACTCCTCATTATTACCGACAGGACCACTGCCGACTCCTCAGTATTACCGACAGGACCACTACCGACTCCTCAGTATTACCGACAGGACCACTACCGACAGGACCACTACCGACTCCTCAGTATTACCGACAGCACCACTACCGACTCCTCCTCCTCAGTATTACCAACAGGACCACTACCGACTCCTCAGTATTACCGACAGCACCACTACCGACTCCTCAGTATTACCGACAGCACCACTACCGACTCCTCAGTATTACCGACAGCACCACTACCGACAGCATCACTACCAACTCCTCAGTATTACCGACAGGACCACTACCGACTCCTCCTCCTCAGTATTACCAACAGGACCACTACCGACTCCTCCTCCCCCTCCTCAGTATTACCGACAGGACCACTACCGACTCCTCCTCCTCCTCAGTATTACCGACAGGACCACTACCGACTCCTCCTCCTCAGTATTACCAACAGGACCACTACCGACTCCTCCTCCTCCTCAGTATTACCGACGGCACCACTACCGACTCCTCCTCCTCAGTATTACCAACAGGACCACTACAGACTCCTCAGTATTACCGACAGGACCACTGCCAACTCCTCCTCAGTATTACCGACAGGACCACTACCGACTCCTCCTCCTCCTCAGTATTACCGACAGGACCACTACCAACTCCTCCTCAGTATTACCGACAGGACCACTACAGACTCCTCCTCCTCAGTATTACCGACAGGACCACTACCGACTCCTCCTCCTCCTCAGTATTACCGACAGGACCACTACCGACTCCGACTCCTCCTCAGTATTACCGACAGGACCACTACCGACTCCTCAGCATTATCGACAGCACCACTACCGACAGCATCACTACCAACTCCTCAGTATTACCGACAGGACCACTGCCAACTCCTCCTCAGTATTACCGACAGGACCACTACCGACTCCTCCTCCTCCTCAGTATTACCGACAGGACCACTACCGACTCCTCCTCCTCAGTATTACCGACAGGACCACTACCGACTCCTCCTCAGTATTACCGACAGGACCACTACAGACTCCTCCTCCTCAGTATTACCGACAGGACCACTACCGACTCCTCCTCCTCCTCAGTATTACCGACAGGACCACTACCGACTCCTCCTCCTCCTCCTCAGTATTACCGACAGGACCACTACCGACTCCTCCTCAGTATTACCGACAGGACCACTACCGACTCCTCCTCAGTATTACCGACAGGACCACTACCGACTCCTCCTCCTCCTCAGTATTACCGACAGGACCACTACCGACTCCTCCTCCTCAGTATTACCGACAGGACCACTACCGACTCCTCCTCCTCAGTATTACCGACAGGACCACTACCGACTCCTCCTCCTCAGTATTACCGACAGGACCACTACCGACTCCTCCTCCTCAGTATTACCGACAGGACCACTACCGACAGGACCACTACCGACAGGACCACTACCGACAGGACCACTACCGACTCCTCAGCATTACCGACAGGACCACTACCGACTCCTCCTCCTCAGTATTACCGACAGGACCACTACCGACTCCTCCTCCTCAGTATTACCAACAGGACCACTACCGACTCCTCCTCATTATTACCGACAGGACCACTACCGACAGGACCACTACCGAATACTCAGCATTACCGACAGGACCACTACCGACTCCTCAGTATTACCGACAGGACCACTACCGACTCCTCCTCCTCAGTATTACCGACAGGACCACTACCGACTCCTCCTCCTCAGTATTACCGACAGGACCACTACCGACTCCTCCTCCACAGTATTACCGACAGGACCACTACAGACTCCTCCTCCCCATCAGTATTACCGACAGGACCACTACCGACTGCTCCTCAGTACTACCGACAGGACCACTACCGACTCCTCCTCCTCCTCAGTATTACCGACAGGACCACTACCGACTCCTCAGTATTACCGACAGGACCACTAGCGACAGGAACACTACCGACAGGACCACTACCGACAGGACCACTACCGACAGGACCACTAACGACTCCTCCTCCTCCTCCTCCTCCTCCTCCTCCTCCTCAGTATTACCGACAGGACCACTACCAACTCCTCCTCCTCCTCAGTATTACCGACAGGACCACTACCGACTCCTCCTCCTCCTCAGTATTACCGACAGGACCACTACCGACAGGACCACTACCAACTCCTCAGTATTACCGACAGGACCACTACCGACTCCTCCTCCTAAGTATTACCGACAGGACCACTACCGACGACTCCTCCTCCTCAGAATTACCGACAGGACCACTACCGACTCCTCCTCCTCCTCAGTATTACCGACAGGACCACTACCGACTCCTCCTCCTCAGTATTACCGACAGGACCACTACCGACGACTCCTCCTCCTCAGTATTACCGACAGGACCACTACCGACTCCTCAGTATTACCGACAGGACCACTACCGACTCCTCCTCCTCCTCAGTTTTACCGACGGCACCACTACCGACTCCTCCTCCTCAGTATTACCAACAGGACCACTACAGACTCCTCATTATTACCGACAGGACCACTGCCGACTCCTCAGTATTACCGACAGGACCACTACCGACTCCTCAGTATTACCGACAGGACCACTACCGACAGGACCACTACCGACTCCTCAGTATTACCGACAGCACCACTACCGACTCCTCCTCCTCAGTATTACCAACAGGACCACTACCGACTCCTCAGTATTACCGACAGCACCACTACCGACTCCTCAGTATTACCGACAGCACCACTACCGACTCCTCAGTATTACCGACAGCACCACTACCGACAGCATCACTACCAACTCCTCAGTATTACCGACAGGACCACTACCGACTCCTCCTCAGTATTACCAACAGGACCACTACCGACTCCTCCTCCCCCTCCTCAGTATTACCGACAGGACCACTACCGACTCCTCCTCCTCCTCAGTATTACCGACAGGACCACTACCGACTCCTCCTCCTCAGTATTACCAACAGGACCACTACCGACTCCTCCTCCTCCTCAGTATTACCGACGGCACCACTACCGACTCCTCCTCCTCAGTATTACCAACAGGACCACTACAGACTCCTCAGTATTACCGACAGGACCACTGCCAACTCCTCCTCAGTATTACCGACAGGACCACTACCGACTCCTCCTCCTCCTCAGTATTACCGACAGGACCACTACCGACTCCTCCTCCTCAGTATTACCGACAGGACCACTACCGACTCCTCCTCAGTATTACCGACAGGACCACTACAGACTCCTCCTCCTCAGTATTACCGACAGGACCACTACCGACTCCTCCTCCTCCTCAGTATTACCGACAGGACCACTACCGACTCCTCCTCCTCCTCAGTATTACCGACAGGACCACTACCGACTCCGACTCCTCCTCAGTATTACCGACAGGACCACTACCGACTCCTCAGCATTATCGACAGCACCACTACCGACAGCATCACTACCAACTCCTCAGTATTACCGACAGGACCACTACCGACAGGACCACTACCGACAGGACCACTACCGACTCCTCCTCCTCAGTATTACCAACAGGACCACTACCGACAGGACCACTACCGACAGGACCACTACCGACTCCTCCTCCTCCTCCTCCTCCTCCTCAGTATTACCAACAGGACCACTACCAACTCCTCCTCCTCCTCAGTATTACCGACAGGACCACTACCGACTCCTCCTCCTCCTCAGTATTACCGACAGGACCACTACCGACAGGACCACTACCAACTCCTCAGTATTACCGACAGGACCACTACCGACTCCTCCTCCTCAGTATTACCGACAGGACCACTACCGACTCCTCCTCAGTATTACCGACAGGACCACTACCGACTCCTCCTCCTCAGTATTACCGACAGGACCACTACCGACTCCTCAGTATTACCGACAGGACCACTACCGACTCCTCAGTATGACCGACAGGACCACTACCGACTCCTCAGTATTACCGACGGCACCACTACCGACTCCTCCTCAGTATTACCGACAGGACCACTACCGACAGGACAACTACAGACTCCTCAGTATTACCGACAGGACCACTACCGACTCCTCAGTATTACCGACAGCACCACTACCGACTTCTCAGTATTACCGACAGCACCACTACCGACAGGACCACTACCGACTCCTCAGCATTACCGACAGGACCACTACCGACTCCTCCTCCTCAGTATTACCGGCAGGACCACTACCGACTCCTCCTCCTCCTCAGTATTACCGACAGGACCAGTACCGAGTCCTCCTCCTCCTCAGTATTACCGACAGGACCACTACCGACAGGACCACTACCGACAGGACCACTACCGACTCCTCCTCCTCCTCAGTATTACCGACAGGACCACTACCGACTCCTCCTCCTCAGTATTACCGACAGGACCACTACCGACTCGTCCTCCTCAGTATTACCGACAGGACCACTACCGACTCCTCCTCCTCAGTATTACCGACAGGACCACTACCGACTCCTCCTCCTCAGTATTACCGACAGGACCACTACCGACTCCTCCTCCACAGTATTACCGACAGGACCACTACAGACTCCTCCTCCCCATCAGTATTACCGACAGGACCACTACCGACTGCTCCTCAGTACTACCGACAGGACCACTACCGACTCCTCCTCCTCCTCAGTATTACCGACAGGACCACTACCGACTCCTCAGTATTACCGACAGGACCACTAGCGACAGGAACACTACCGACAGGACCACTACCGACAGGACCACTACCGACAGGACCACTAACGACTCCTCCTCCTCCTCCTCCTCCTCCTCCTCAGTATTACCGACAGGACCACTACCAACTCCTCCTCCTCCTCAGTATTACCGACAGGACCACTACCGACTCCTCCTCCTCCTCAGTATTACCGACAGGACCACTACCGACAGGACCACTACCAACTCCTCAGTATTACCGACAGGACCACTACCGACTCCTCCTCCTAAGTATTACCGACAGGACCACTACCGACGACTCCTCCTCCTCAGAATTACCGACAGGACCACTACCGACTCCTCCTCCTCCTCAGTATTACCGACAGGACCACTACCGACTCCTCCTCCTCAGTATTACCGACAGGACCACTACCGACGACTCCTCCTCCTCAGTATTACCGACAGGACCACTACCGACTCCTCAGTATTACCGACAGGACCACTACCGACTCCTCCTCCTCCTCAGTTTTACCGACGGCACCACTACCGACTCCTCCTCCTCAGTATTACCAACAGGACCACTACAGACTCCTCATTATTACCGACAGGACCACTGCCGACTCCTCAGTATTACCGACAGGACCACTACCGACTCCTCAGTATTACCGACAGGACCACTACCGACAGGACCACTACCGACTCCTCAGTATTACCGACAGCACCACTACCGACTCCTCCTCCTCAGTATTACCAACAGGACCACTACCGACTCCTCAGTATTACCGACAGCACCACTACCGACTCCTCAGTATTACCGACAGCACCACTACCGACTCCTCAGTATTACCGACAGCACCACTACCGACAGCATCACTACCAACTCCTCAGTATTACCGACAGGACCACTACCGACTCCTCCTCCTCAGTATTACCAACAGGACCACTACCGACTCCTCCTCCCCCTCCTCAGTATTACCGACAGGACCACTACCGACTCCTCCTCCTCCTCAGTATTACCGACAGGACCACTACCGACTCCTCCTCCTCAGTATTACCAACAGGACCACTACCGACTCCTCCTCCTCCTCAGTATTACCGACGGCACCACTACCGACTCCTCCTCCTCAGTATTACCAACGGCACCACTACCGACTCCTCCTCCTCAGTATTACCAACAGGACCACTACAGACTCCTCAGTATTACCGACAGGACCACTGCCAACTCCTCCTCAGTATTACCGACAGGACCACTACCGACTCCTCCTCCTCCTCAGTATTACCGACAGGACCACTACCGACTCCTCCTCCTCAGTATTACCGACAGGACCACTACCAACTCCTCCTCAGTATTACCGACAGGACCACTACAGACTCCTCCTCCTCAGTATTACCGACAGGACCACTACCGACTCCTCCTCCTCCTCAGTATTACCGACAGGACCACTACCGACTCCGACTCCTCCTCAGTATTACCAACAGGACCACTACCGACTCCTCAGCATTATCGACAGCACCACTACCGACAGCATCACTACCAACTCCTCAGTATTACCGACAGGACCACTGCCAACTCCTCAGTATTACCGACAGGACCACTACCGACTCCTCCTCCTCCTCAGTATTACCGACAGGACCACTACCGACTCCTCCTCCTCAGTATTACCGACAGGACCACTACCGACTCCTCCTCAGTATTACCGACAGGACCACTACAGACTCCTCCTCCTCAGTATTACCGACAGGACCACTACCGACTCCTCCTCCTCCTCAGTATTACCGACAGGACCACTACCGACTCCTCCTCCTCCTCAGTATTACCGACAGGACCACTACCGACTCCTCCTCAGTATTACCGACAGGACCACTACCGACTCCTCCTCAGTATTACCGACAGGACCACTACCGACTCCTCCTCCTCCTCAGTATTACCGACAGGACCACTACCGACTCCTCAGTATTACCGACAGGACCACTACCGACAGGACCACTACCGACTCCTCAGTATTACCGACAGCACCACTACCGACTCCTCCTCCTCAGTATTACCGACAGCACCACTACCGACTCCTCAGTATTACCGACAGCACCACTACCGACTCCTCAGTATTACCGACAGCACCACTACCGACAGCATCACTACCAACTCCTCAGTATTACCGACAGGACCACTACCGACTCCTCCTCCTCAGTATTACCAACAGGACCACTACCGACTCCTCCTCCCCCTCCTCAGTATTACCGACAGGACCACTACCGACTCCTCCTCCTCCTCAGTATTACCGACAGGACCACTACCGACTCCTCCTCCTCAGTATTACCAACAGGACCACTACCGACTCCTCCTCCTCCTCAGTATTACCGACGGCACCACTACCGACTCCTCCTCCTCAGTATTACCAACAGGACCACTACAGACTCCTCAGTATTACCGACAGGACCACTGCCAACTCCTCCTCAGTATTACCGACAGGACCACTACCGACTCCTCCTCCTCCTCAGTATTACCGACAGGACCACTACCGACTCCTCCTCCTCAGTATTACCGACAGGACCACTACCAACTCCTCCTCAGTATTACCGACAGGACCACTACAGACTCCTCCTCCTCAGTATTACCGACAGGACCACTACCGACTCCTCCTCCTCCTCAGTATTACCGACAGGACCACTACCGACTCCGACTCCTCCTCAGTATTACCGACAGGACCACTACCGACTCCTCAGCATTATCGACAGCACCACTACCGACAGCATCACTACCAACTCCTCAGTATTACCGACAGGACCACTGCCAACTCCTCCTCAGTATTACCGACAGGACCACTACCGACTCCTCCTCCTCCTCAGTATTACCGACAGGACCACTACCGACTCCTCCTCCTCAGTATTACCGACAGGACCACTACCGACTCCTCCTCAGTATTACCGACAGGACCACTACAGACTCCTCCTCCTCAGTATTACCGACAGGACCACTACCGACTCCTCCTCCTCCTCAGTATTACCGACAGGACCACTACCGACTCCTCCTCCTCCTCAGTATTACCGACAGGACCACTACCGACTCCTCCTCAGTATTACCGACAGGACCACTACCGACTCCTCCTCAGTATTACCGACAGGACCACTACCGACTCCTCCTCCTCCTCAGTATTACCGACAGGACCACTACCGACTCCTCCTCCTCAGTATTACCGACAGGACCACTACCGACTCCTCCTCCTCAGTATTACCGACAGGACCACTACCGACTCGTCCTCCTCAGTATTACCGACAGGACCACTACCGACTCCTCCTCCTCAGTATTACCGACAGGACCACTACCGACTCCTCCTCCTCAGTATTACCAACAGGACCACTACCGACTACTCCTCCTCAGTATTACCGACAGGACCACTACAGACAGGACCACTACCGACTCCTCAGCATTACCGACAGGACCACTACCGACTCCTCCTCCTCAGTATTACCGACAGGACCACTACCGACAGGACCACTACCGACAGGACCACTACCGACAGGACCACTACCGACTCCTCAGCATTACCGACAGGACCACTACCGACTCCTCCTCCTCAGTATTACCGACAGGACCACTACCGACTCCTCCTCCTCAGTATTACCAACAGGACCACTACCGACTCCTCCTCATTATTACCGACAGGACCACTACCGACAGGACCACTACCGAATACTCAGCATTACCGACAGGACCACTACCGACTCCTCAGTATTACCGACAGGACCACTACCGACTCCTCCTCCTCAGTATTACCGACAGGACCACTACCGACTCCTCCTCCTCAGTATTACCGACAGGACCACTACCGACTCCTCCTCCACAGTATTACCGACAGGACCACTACAGACTCCTCCTCCCCATCAGTATTACCGACAGGACCACTACCGACTGCTCCTCAGTACTACCGACAGGACCACTACCGACTCCTCCTCCTCCTCAGTATTACCGACAGGACCACTACCGACTCCTCAGTATTACCGACAGGACCACTAGCGACAGGAACACTACCGACAGGACCACTACCGACAGGACCACTACCGACAGGACCACTAACAACTCCTCCTCCTCCTCCTCCTCCTCCTCCTCCTCCTCCTCAGTATTACCGACAGGACCACTACCAACTCCTCCTCCTCCTCAGTATTACCGACAGGACCACTACCGACTCCTCCTCCTCCTCAGTATTACCGACAGGACCACTACCGACAGGACCACTACCAACTCCTCAGTATTACCGACAGGACCACTACCGACTCCTCCTCCTAAGTATTACCGACAGGACCACTACCGACGACTCCTCCTCCTCAGAATTACCGACAGGACCACTACCGACTCCTCCTCCTCCTCAGTATTACCGACAGGACCACTACCGACTCCTCCTCCTCAGTATTACCGACAGGACCACTACCGACGACTCCTCCTCCT
Source organism: Oncorhynchus clarkii lewisi (assembly GCF_045791955.1). NCBI lineage: Eukaryota > Metazoa > Chordata > Actinopteri > Salmoniformes > Salmonidae > Oncorhynchus > Oncorhynchus clarkii. The sequence goes on along the minus strand of NC_092178.1, from coordinate 1,396,140 downwards.
CAGTATTACCGACAGGACCACTACCGACTCCTCAGTATTACCGACAGGACCACTACCGACTCCTCCTCCTCCTCAGTTTTACCGACGGCACCACTACCGACTCCTCCTCCTCAGTATTACCAACAGGACCACTACAGACTCCTCATTATTACCGACAGGACCACTGCCGACTCCTCAGTATTACCGACAGGACCACTACCGACTCCTCAGTATTACCGACAGGACCACTACCGACAGGACCACTACCGACTCCTCAGTATTACCGACAGCACCACTACCGACTCCTCCTCCTCAGTATTACCAACAGGACCACTACCGACTCCTCAGTATTACCGACAGCACCACTACCGACTCCTCAGTATTACCGACAGCACCACTACCGACTCCTCAGTATTACCGACAGCACCACTACCGACAGCATCACTACCAACTCCTCAGTATTACCGACAGGACCACTACCGACTCCTCCTCCTCAGTATTACCAACAGGACCACTACCGACTCCTCCTCCCCCTCCTCAGTATTACCGACAGGACCACTACCGACTCCTCCTCCTCCTCAGTATTACCGACAGGACCACTACCGACTCCTCCTCCTCAGTATTACCAACAGGACCACTACCGACTCCTCCTCCTCCTCAGTATTACCGACGGCACCACCACCGACTCCTCCTCCTCAGTATTACCAACAGGACCACTACAGACTCCTCAGTATTACCGACAGGACCACTGCCAACTCCTCCTCAGTATTACCGACAGGACCACTACCGACTCCTCCTCCTCCTCAGTATTACCGACAGGACCACTACCGACTCCTCCTCCTCAGTATTACCGACAGGACCACTACCGACTCCTCCTCAGTATTACCGACAGGACCACTACAGACTCCTCCTCCTCAGTATTACCGACAGGACCACTACCGACTCCTCCTCCTCCTCAGTATTACCGACAGGACCACTACCGACTCCTCCTCCTCCTCAGTATTACCGACAGGACCACTACCGACTCCGACTCCTCCTCAGTATTACCGACAGGACCACTACCGACTCCTCAGCATTATCGACAGCACCACTACCGACAGCATCACTACCAACTCCTCAGTATTACCGACAGGACCACTACCGACAGGACCACTACCGACAGGACCACTACCGACTCCTCCTCCTCAGTATTACCAACAGGACCACTACCGACTCCTCCTCCCCCTCCTCAGTATTACCGACAGGACCACTACCGACTCCTCCTCCTCCTCAGTATTACCGACAGGACCACTACCGACTACTCCTCCTCAGTTTTACCGACAGGACCACTACCGACAGGACCACTACCGACTCCTCAGTATTACCGACGGCACCACTACCAACTCCTCCTCCTCAGTATTACCAACAGGACCACTACAGACTCCTCAGTATTACCGACAGGACCACTGCAGACTCCTCAGTATTACCGACAGGACCACTACCGACTCCTCAGTATTACCGACAGGACCACTACCGACAGGACCACTACCGACTCCTCAGTATTACCGACAGCACCACTACCGACTCCTCCTCCTCAGTATTACCAACAGGACCACTACAAACTCCTCAGTATTACCGACAGGACCACTGCCGACTCCTCAGTATTACCGACAGGACCACTACCGACTCCTCAGTATTACCGACAGGACCACTACCGACTCCTCAGTATTACCGACAGCACCACTACCGACAGGACCACTACCGACTCCTCCTCCTCAGTATTACCAACAGGACCACTACCGACTCCTCCTCCTCAGTATTACCAACAGGACCACTACCGACTCCTCCTCCTCCTCCTCAATATTACCGACAGGACCACTACCGACTGCTCCTCAGTATTACCGACAGGACCACTACCGATTCCTCCTCCTCCTCAGTATTACCGACAGGACAACTACCGACTCCTCCTCCTCCTCAGTATTACCGACAGGACCACTACCGACTCCTCCTCCTCCTCATTATTACCGACAGGACCACTACAGACTCCTCCTCCTCCTCAGTATTACCGACAGGACCACTACCGACTCCTCCTCAGTATTACCGACAGGACCACTACCGACTCCTCCTCCTCCTCAGTATTACCGACAGGACCACTACCGACTCCTCCTCCTCAGTATTACCGACAGGACCACTACCGACTCCTCCTCCTCAGTATTACCGACAGGACCACTACCGACTCCTCCTCCTCAGCATTACCGACAGGACCACTACCGACTCCTCAGTATTACCGACAGGACCACTACCGACTCCTCAGTATGACCGACAGGACCACTACTGACAGGACCACTACCGACTCCTCAGTATTACCGACGGCACCACTACCGACTCCTCCTCAGTATTACCGACGGGACCACTACCGACAGGACCACTACCGACAGGACCACTACCGACTCCTCCTCCTCAGTATTACCGACAGGACCACTACCGACTCCTCCTCCTCAGTATTACCGACAGGACCACTACCGACTCCTCCTCCTCAGTATTACCAACAGGACCACTACCGACTCCTCCTCCTCAGTATTACCGACAGGACCACTACCGACAGGACCACTACTGACTCCTCAGCATTACCGACAGGACCACTACCGACTCCTCAGTATTACCGACAGGACCACTACCGACTCCTTAGTATTACCGACAGGACCACTACCGACTCCTCCTCCTCAGTATTACCGACAGGACCACTACCGACTGCTCCTCCTCAGCATTACCGACAGGACCACTACCGACTGCTCCTCCTCAGCATTACCGACAGGACCACTACCGACTGCTCCTCCTCAGCATTACCGACAGGACCACTACCGACTCCTCCTCCTCAGTATTACCGACAGGACCACTACCGACTCCTCCTCCTCAGTACTACCGACAGGACCACTACCGACTCCTCCTCCTCAGTATTACCGACAGGACCACTACCGACTCCTCCTCAGTATTACCGACAGGACCACTACCGACTCCTCCTCCTCAGCATTACCGACAGGACCACTACCGACTCCTCCTCCTCAGCATTATCGACAGGACCACTACCGACTCCTCCTCCTCAGTATTACCGACAGGACCACTACCGACTCCTCCTCAGTATTACCGACAGGACCACTACCGACTCCTCCTCCTCAGTATTACCGACAGGACCACTACCGACTCCTCAGTATTACCGACAGGACCACTACCGACTCCTCAGTATTACCGACAGGACCACTACCGACTCCTCAGTATTACCGACAGGACCACTACCGACTCCTCCTCCTCCTCCTCAGTATTTCCGACAGGACCACTACCGACTCCTCCTCCTCAGCATTACCGACATGACCACTACCGACTCCTCCTCCTCAGCATTACCGACAGGACCACTACCGACTCCTCCTCCTCAGTATTACCGACAGGACCACTACCGACTCCTCCTCCTCAGTATTACCGACAGGACCACAACCGACTCCTCCTCCTCAGTATTACCGACAGGACCACTACCGACTCCTCAGTATTACCGACAGGACCACTACCGACTCCTCAGTATTACCGACAAGACCACTACCGACTCCTCCTCCTCAGTATTACCGACAGGACCACTACAGACTCCTCAGTATGACCGACAGGACCACTACCGACAGGACCACTACCGACTCCTCAGTATTACCGACGGCACCACTACCGACTCCTCCTCAGTATTACCGACAGGACCACTACCGACAGGACAACTACAGACTCCTCCTCCTCAGTATGACCGACAGGACCACTACCGACAGGACCACTACCGACTCCTCAGTATTACCGACGGCACCACTACCGACTCCTCCTCAGCATTACCGACAGGACCACTACCGACTCCTCCTCCTCAGTATTACCGACAGGACCACTACCGACTCCTCAGTATTACCGACAGGACCACTACCGACTCCTCCTCAGTATTACCGACAGGACCACTACCGACTCCTCCTCCTCAGCATTACCGACATGACCACTACCGACTCCTCCTCCTCAGCATTACCGACATGACCACTACCGACTCCTCCTCCTCAGCATTACCGACAGGACCACTACCGACTCCTCCTCAGAAATACCGACAGGACCACTACCGACTCCTCCTCCTCAGCATTACCGACAGGACCACTACCGACTCCTCCTCAGTATTACCGACAGGACCACTACCGACTCCTCCTCCTCAGCATTACCGACATGACCACTACCGACTCCTCCTCCTCAGCATTACCGACAGGACCACTACCGACTCCTCCTCCTCAGTATTACCGACAGGACCACTACCGACTCCTCCTCCTCAGTATTACCGACAGGACCACTACCGACTCCTCCTCAGTACTACCGACAGGACCACTACCGACTCCTCCTCCTCCTCAGTATTACCGACAGGACCACTACCGACTCCTCAGTATTACCGACAGGACCACTAGCGACAGGACCACTACCGACAGGACCACTACCGACAGGACCACTACCGACAGGACCACTACCGACTCCTCCTCCTCCTCCTCCTCCTCAGTATTACCGACAGGACCACTACCAACTCCTCCTCCTCCTCAGTATTACCGACAGGACCACTACCGACTCCTCCTCCTCCTCAGTATTACCGACAGGACCACTACCGACAGGACCACTACCAACTCCTCAGTATTACCGACAGGACCACTACCGACTCCTCCTCCTCAGTATTACCGACAGGACCACTACCGACTCCTCCTCAGTATTACCGACAGGACCACTACCGACTCCTCCTCCTCAGTATTACCGACAGGACCACTACCGACTCCTCAGTATTACCGACAGGACCACTACCGACTCCTCAGTATTACCGACAGGACCACTACCGACTCAGTATTACCGACAGGACCACTACCGACAGGACCACTACCGACTCCTCAGTATTACCGACGGCACCACTACCGACTCCTCCTCAGTATTACCGACAGGACCACTACCGACAGGACAACTACAGACTCCTCAGCATTACCGACAGGACCACTACCGACTCCTCCTCCTCAGTATTACCGACAGGACCACTACCGACTCCTCAGTATTACCGACAGGACCACTACCGACTCCTCCTCAGTATTACCGACAGGACCACTACCGACTCCTCCTCCTCAGCATTACCGACATGACCACTACCGACTCCTCCTCCTCAGCATTACCGACAGGACCACTACCGACTCCTCCTCCTCAGCATTACCGACAGGACCACTACCGACTCCTCCTCCTCAGTATTACCGACAGGACCACTACCGACTCCTCCTCAGTATTACCGACAGGACAACTACCGACACCTCCTCCTCAGCATTACCGACAGGACCACTACCGACTCCTCCTCAGTATTACCGACAGGACCACTACCGACTCCTCCTCCTCAGCATTACCGACATGACCACTACCGACTCCTCCTCAGCATTACCGACAGGACCACTACCGACTCCTCCTCCTCAGTATTACCGACAGGACCACTACCGACTCCTCCTCCTCAGTATTACCGACAGGACCACTACCGACTCCTCCTCAGTACTACCGACAGGACCACTACCGACTCCTCCTCCTCAGTATTACCGACAGGACCACTACCGACTCCTCCTCAGTATTACCGACAGGACCACTACCGACTCCTCCTCCTCAGCATTACCGACAGGACCACTACCGACTCCTCCTCAGTATTACCGACAGGACCACTACCGACTCCTCCTCCTCAGCATTACCGACATGACCACTACCGACTCCTCCTCCTCAGCATTACCGACAGGACCACTACCGACTCCTCCTCCTCAGTATTACCGACAGGACCACTACCGACTCCTCCTCCTCAGTATTACCGACAGGACCACTACCGACTCCTCCTCAGTACTACCGACAGGACCACTACCGACTCCTCCTCCTCCTCAGTATTACCGACAGGACCACTAGCGACAGGACCACTACCGACAGGACCACTACCGACAGGACCACTACCGACAGGACCACTACCGACTCCTCCTCCTCCTCCTCCTCAGTATTACCGACAGGACCACTACCAACTCCTCCTCCTCCTCAGTATTACCGACAGGACCACTACCGACTCCTCCTCCTCCTCAGTATTACCGACAGGACCACTACCGACAGGACCACTACCAACTCCTCAGTATTACCGACAGGACCACTACCGACTCCTCCTCCTCAGTATTACCGACAGGACCACTACCGACGACTCCTCCTCCTCAGTATTACCGACAGGACCACTACCGACTCCTCCTCCTCCTCAGTATTACCGACAGGACCACTACCGACAGGACCACTACCGACTCCTCAGTATTACCGACGGCACCACTACCGACTCCTCCTCCTCAGTATTACCAACAGGACCACTACAGACTCCTCAGTATTACCGACAGGACCACTGCCGACTGACCACTACCGACTCCTCAGTATTACCGACAGGACCACTACCGACAGGACCACTACCGACTCCTCAGTATTACCGACAGGACCACTACCGACAGGACCACTACCGACTCCTCAGTATTACCGACGGCACCACTACCGACTCCTCCTCCTCAGTATTACCAACAGGACCACTACAGACTCCTCAGTATTACCGACAGGACCACTGCCGACTCCTCAGTATTACCGACAGGACCACTACCGACTCCTCCTCCTCCTCCTCCTCAGTATTACCGACAGGACCACTACCAACTCCTCCTCCTCCTCAGTATTACCGACAGGACCACTACCGACTCCTCCTCCTCCTCAGTATTACCGACAGGACCACTACCGACAGGACCACTACCAACTCCTCAGTATTACCGACAGGACCACTACCGACTCCTCCTCCTCAGTATTACCGACAGGACCACTACCGACGACTCCTCCTCCTCAGTATTACCGACAGGACCACTACCGACTCCTCCTCCTCCTCAGTATTACCGACAGGACCACTACCGACAGGACCACTACCGACTCCTCAGTATTACCGACGGCACCACTACCGACTCCTCCTCCTCAGTATTACCAACAGGACCACTACAGACTCCTCAGTATTACCGACAGGACCACTGCCGACTCCTCAGTATTACCGACAGGACCACTACCGACTCCTCAGTATTACCGACAGGACCACTACCGACAGGACCACTACCGACTCCTCAGTATTACCGACAGGACCACTACCGACAGGACCACTACCGACTCCTCAGTATTACCGACGGCACCACTACCGACTCCTCCTCCTCAGTATTACCAACAGGACCACTACAGACTCCTCAGTATTACCGACAGGACCACTGCCGACTCCTCAGTATTACCGACAGGACCACTACCGACTCCTCAGTATTACCGACAGGACCACTACCGACAGGACCACTACCGACTCCTCAGTATTACCGACAGGACCACTACCGACTCCTCAGTATTACCGACAGCACCACTACCGACAGCACCACTACCGACTCCTCAGTATTACCGACAGCACCACTACCGACTCCTCAGTATTACCGACAGCACCACTACCGACAGCACCACTACCGACTCCTCAGTATTACCGACAGCACCACTACCGACTCCTCAGTATTACCGACAGCACCACTACCGACAGCATCACTACCAACTCCTCAGTATTACCGACAGGACCACTACCGACTCCTCCTCCTCAGTATTACCAACAGGACCACTACCGACTCCTCCTCCTCAGTATTACCAACAGGACCACTACCGACTCCTCCTCCCCCTCCTCAGTATTACCGACAGGACCACTACCGACTCCTCCTCCTCCTCCTCAGTATTACCGACAGGACCACTACCGACTCCTCCTCCTCAGTTTTACCGACAGGACCGCTACCGACAGGACCACTACCGACTCCTCAGTATTACCGACGGCACCACTACCGACTCCTCCTCCTCAGTATTACCAACAGGACCACTACAGACTCCTCAGTATTACCGACAGGACCACTGCCGACTCCTCAGTATTACCGACAGGACCACTACCGACTCCTCAGTATTACCGACAGCACCACTACCGACAGCACCACTACCGACTCCTCAGTATTACCGACAGCACCACTACCGACTCCTCAGTATTACCGACAGCACCACTACCGACAGCATCACTACCAACTCCTCAGTATTACCGACAGGACCACTACAGACTCCTCCTCCTCAGTATTACCAACAGGACCACTACCGACTCCTCCTCCTCAGTATTACCAACAGGACCACTACCGACTCCTCCTCCCCCTCCTCAGTATTACCGACAGGACCACTACCGACTCCTCCTCCTCCTCCTCCTCAGTATTACCGACAGGACCACTACCGACTCCTCCTCCTCAGTTTTACCGACAGGACCGCTACCGACAGGACCACTACCGACTCCTCAGTATTACCGACGGCACCACTACCGACTCCTCCTCCTCAGTATTACCAACAGGACCACTACAGACTCCTCAGTATTACCGACAGGACCACTGCCGACTCCTCAGTATTACCGACAGGACCACTACCGACTCCTCAGTATTACCGACAGGACCACTACCGACTCAGTATTACCGACAGGACCACTACCGACAGGACCACTACCGACTCCTCAGTATTACCGACGGCACCACTACCGACTCCTCCTCCTCAGTATTACCAACAGGACCACTACAGACTCCTCAGTATTACCGACAGGACCACTGCCGACTCCTCAGTATTACCGACAGGACCACTACAGACTCCTCAGTATTACCGACAGGACCACTACCGACTCAGTATTACCGACAGGACCACTACCGACAGGACCACTACCGACTCCTCAGTATTACCGACAGCACCACTACCGACTCCTCCTCCTCAGTATTACCAACAGGACCACTACCGACTCCTCCTCCTCCTCAGTATTACCGACAGGACCACTAGCGACAGGACCACTACCGACAGGACCACTACCGACAGGACCACTACCGACAGGACCACTACCGACAGGACCACTACCGACTCCTCCTCCTCCTCCTCCTCCTCCTCCTCAGTAGTACCGACAGGACCACTACCAACTCCTCCTCCTCCTCAGTATTACCGACAGGACCACTACCGACTCCTCCTCCTCCTCAGTATTACCGACAGGACCACTACCGACAGGACCACTACCAACTCCTCAGTATTACCGACAGGACCACTACCGACTCCTCCTCCTCAGTATTACCGACAGGACCACTACCGACGACTCCTCCTCCTCAGTATTACCGACAGGACCACTACCGACTCCTCCTCCTCCTCAGTATTACCGACAGGACCACTACCGACAGGACCACTACCGACTCCTCAGTATTACCGACGGCACCACTACCGACTCCTCCTCCTCAGTATTACCAACAGGACCACTACAGACTCCTCAGTATTACCGACAGGACCACTGCCGACTCCTCAGTATTACCGACAGGACCACTACCGACTCCTCAGTATTACCGACAGCACCACTACCGACAGCACCACTACCGACTCCTCAGTATTACCGACAGCACCACTACCGACTCCTCAGTATTACCGACAGCACCACTACCGACAGCACCACTACCGACTCCTCAGTATTACCGACAGCACCACTACCGACTCCTCAGTATTACCGACAGCACCACTACCGACAGCATCACTACCAACTCCTCAGTATTACCGACAGGACCACTACCGACTCCTCCTCCTCAGTATTACCAACAGGACCACTACCGACTCCTCCTCCTCAGTATTACCAACAGGACCACTACCGACTCCTCCTCCCCCTCCTCAGTATTACCGACAGGACCACTACCGACTCCTCCTCCTCCTCCTCAGTATTACCGACAGGACCACTACCGACTCCTCCTCCTCAGTTTTACCGACAGGACCGCTACCGACAGGACCACTACCGACTCCTCAGTATTACCGACGGCACCACTACCGACTCCTCCTCCTCAGTATTACCAACAGGACCACTACAGACTCCTCAGTATTACCGACAGGACCACTGCCGACTCCTCAGTATTACCGACAGGACCACTACCGACTCCTCAGTATTACCGACAGGACCACTACCGACTCAGTATTACCGACAGGACCACTACCGACAGGACCACTACCGACTCCTCAGTATTACCGACGGCACCACTACCGACTCCTCCTCCTCAGTATTACCAACAGGACCACTACAGACTCCTCAGTATTACCGACAGGACCACTGCCGACTCCTCAGTATTACCGACAGGACCACTACAGACTCCTCAGTATTACCGGCAGCACCACTACTGACAGCACCACTACTGACTCCTCAGTATTACCGACAGCACCACTACCGACAGGACCACTACCGACTCCTCAGTATTACCGACAGCACCACTACCGATAGCACCACTACCAACTCCTCAGTATTACCGACAGGACCACTACCGACAGGACCACTACCGACTCCTCCTCCTCAGTATTACCAACAGGACCACTACCGACTACTCCTCAGTATTACCGACAGGACCACTACCGATTCCTCCTCCTCCTCAGTATTACCGACAGGATCACTACCGACTCCTCCTCCTCCTCCTCAGTATTACCGACAGGACCACTACCGACTCCTCCTCCTCCTCAGTATTACCGACAGGACCACTACCGACTCCTCCTCCTCAGTATTACCAACAGGACCACTACCGACTCCTCCTCCTCAGTATTACCAACAGGACCACTACCGACTCCTCCTCCCCCTCCTCAGTATTACCGACAGGACCAATACCGACTCCTCCTCCTCAGTTTTACCGACAGGACCACTACCGACAGGACCACTACCGACTCCTCAGTATTACCGACGGCACCACTACCGACTCCTCCTCCTCAGTATTACCGACAGGACCACTGCCGACTCCTCATTATTACCGACAGGACCACTACCGACTCCTCCTCCTCAGTATTACCGACAGGACCACTACAGACTCCTCAGTATTACCGACAGCACCACTACCGACTCCTCCTCCTCAGTATTACCAACAGGACCACTACCGACTCCTCAGTATTACCGACAGCACCACTACCGACAGCACCACTACCGACTCCTCAGTATTACCGACAGCACCACTACCGACTCCTCCTCCTCCTCAGTATTACCGACAGGACCACTACCGACACCTCCTCCTCCTCAGTATTAACGACAGGACCACTACCGACTCCTCCTCCTCCTCAGTATTACCGACAGGACCACTACCGACTCCTCCTCCTCCTCAGTATTACCGACAGGACCACTACCGACTCCTCCTCCTCCTCAGTATTTCCGACAGGACCACTACCGACTCCTCCTCCTCAGTATTACCGACAGGACCACTACCGACTCCTCCTCCTCAGTATTACCGACAGGACCACTACCGACTCCTCCTCCTCAGTATTACCGACAGGACCACTACAGACTCCTCAGTATTACCGACAGGACCACTACCGACAGGACCACTACCGACTCCTCAGCATTACCGACAGGACCACTACCGACTCCTCCTCCTCAGTATTACCGACAGGACCACTACAGACTCCTCCTCCTCAGTATTACCGACAGGACCACTACCGACTCCTCCTCCTCAGTATTACCAACAGGACCACTACCGACTCCTCCTCCTCAGTATTACCGACAGGACCACTACCGACAGGACCACTACTGACAGGACCACTACCGACTCCTCAGCATTACCGACAGGACCACTACCGACTCCTCAGCATTACCGACAGGACCACTACCGACTCCTCCTCCTCAGTATTACCTACAGGACCACTACCGACAGGACCACTACTGACAGGACCACTACCGACTCCTCAGCATTACCGACAGGACCACTACCGACTCCTCAGCATTACCGACAGGACCACTACCGACTCCTCAGCATTACCGACAGGACCACTACCGACTCCTCAGTATTACCGACAGGACCACTACCGACTCCTCAGTATTACCGACAGGACCACTACCGACAGCACCACTACCGACTCCTCAGTATTACCGACAGCACCACTACCGACTCCTCCTCCTCCTCAGTATTACCGACAGGACCACTACCGACACCTCCTCCTCCTCAGTATTACCGACAGGACCACTACCGACTCCTCCTCCTCCTCAGTATTACCGACAGGACCACTACCGACTCCTCCTCCTCCTCAGTATTACCGACAGGACCACTACCGACTCCTCCTCCTCCTCAGTATTTCCGACAGGACCACTACCGACTCCTCCTCCTCAGTATTACCGACAGGACCACTACCGACTCCTCCTCCTCAGTATTACCGACAGGACCACTACCGACTCCTCCTCCTCAGTATTACCGACAGGACCACTACAGACTCCTCAGTATTACCGACAGGACCACTACCGACAGGACCACTACCGACTCCTCAGCATTACCGACAGGACCACTACCGACTCCTCCTCCTCAGTATTACCGACAGGACCACTACAGACTCCTCCTCCTCAGTATTACCGACAGGACCACTACCGACTCCTCCTCCTCAGTATTACCAACAGGACCACTACCGACTCCTCCTCCTCAGTATTACCAACAGGACCACTACCGACTCCTCCTCCCCCTCCTCAGTATTACCGACAGGACCACTACCGACTCCTCCTCCTCAGTTTTACCGACAGGACCACTACCGACAGGACCACTACCGACTCCTCAGTATTACCGACGGCACCACTACCGACTCCTCCTCCTCAGTATTACCGACAGGACCACTGCCGACTCCTCATTATTACCGAAAGGACCACTACCGACTCCTCAGTATTACCGACAGCACCACTACCGACTCCTCCTCCTCAGTATTACCAACAGGACCACTACCGACTCCTCAGTATTACCGACAGCACCACTACCGACAGCACCACTACCGACTCCTCAGTATTACCGACAGCACCACTACCGACTCCTCCTCCTCCTCAGTATTACCGACAGGACCACTACCGACACCTCCTCCTCCTCAGTATTAACGACAGGACCACTACCGACTCCTCCTCCTCCTCAGTATTACCGACAGGACCACTACCGACTCCTCCTCCTCCTAAGTATTACCGACAGGACCACTACCGACTCCTCCTCCTCCTCAGTATTTCCGACAGGACCACTACCGACTCCTCCTCCTCAGTATTACCGACAGGACCACTACCGACTCCTCCTCCTCAGTATTACCGACAGGACCACTACCGACTCCTCCTCCTCAGTATTACCGACAGGACCACTACAGACTCCTCAGTATTACCGACAGGACCACTACCGACAGGACCACTACCGACTCCTCAGCATTACCGACAGGACCACTACCGACTCCTCCTCCTCAGTATTACCGACAGGACCACTACAGACTCCTCCTCCTCAGTATTACCGACAGGACCACTACCGACTCCTCCTCCTCAGTATTACCAACAGGACCACTACCGACTCCTCCTCCTCAGTATTACCGACAGGACCACTACCGACAGGACCACTACTGACAGGACCACTACCGACTCCTCAGCATTACCGACAGGACCACTACCGACTCCTCAGCATTACCGACAGGACCACTACCGACTCCTCCTCCTCAGTATTACCTACAGGACCACTACCGACAGGACCACTACTGACAGGACCACTACCGACTCCTCAGCATTACCGACAGGACCACTACCGACTCCTCAGCATTACCGACAGGACCACTACCGACTCCTCAGTATTACCGACAGGACCACTACCGACTCCTCAGTATTACCGACAGGACCACTACCGACAGCACCACTACCGACTCCTCAGTATTACCGACAGCACCACTACCGACTCCTCCTCCTCCTCAGTATTACCGACAGGACCACTACCGACACCTCCTCCTCCTCAGTATTACCGACAGGACCACTACCGACTCCTCCTCCTCCTCAGTATTACCGACAGGACCACTACCGACTCCTACTCCTCCTCAGTATTACCGACAGGACCACTACCGACTCCTCCTCCTCCTCAGTATTTCCGACAGGACCACTACCGACTCCTCCTCCTCAGTATTACCGACAGGACCACTACCGACTCCTCCTCCTCAGTATTACCGACAGGACCACTACCGACTCCTCCTCCTCAGTATTACCGACAGGACCACTACAGACTCCTCAGTATTACCGACAGGACCACTACCGACAGGACCACTACCGACTCCTCAGCATTACCGACAGGACCACTACCGACTCCTCCTCCTCAGTATTACCGACAGGACCACTACAGACTCCTCCTCCTCAGTATTACCAACAGGACCACTACCGACTCCTCCTCCTCAGTATTACCGACAGGACCACTACCGACAGGACCACTACTGACAGGACCACTACCGACTCCTCAGCATTACCGACAGGACCACTACCGACTCCTCAGCATTACCGACAGGACCACTACCGACTCCTCCTCCTCAGTATTACCGACAGGACCACTACCGACAGGACCACTACTGACAGGACCACTACCGACTCCTCAGCATTACCGACAGGACCACTACCGACTCCTCAGCATTACCGACAGGACCACTACCGACTCCTCAGTATTACCGACAGGACCACTACCGACTCCTCAGTATTACCGACAGGACCACTACCGACTCCTCCTCCTCAGTATTACCGACAGGACCACTACCGACTCCTCCTCCTCAGCATTACCGACAGGACCACTACCGACTCCTCAGTATTACCGACAGGACCACTACCGACTACTCCTCAGTATTACCGACAGGACCACTACCGATTCCTCCTCCTCCTCAGTATTACCGACAGGATCACTACAGACTCCTCCTCCTCCTCAGTATTACCGACAGGACCACTACCGACTCCTCCTCCTCCTCAGTATTACCGACAGGACCACTACCGACTCCTCAGTATTACCGACAGCACCACTACCAACTCCTCAGTATTACCGACAGGACCACTACCGACTCCTCCTCCTCAGTATTACCAACAGGACCACTACCGACTCCTCCTCCTCAGTATTACCAACAGGACCACTACCGACTCCTCCTCCTCCTCAGTATTACCGACAGGACCACTACCGACTCCTCCTCCTCAGTTTTACCGACAGGACCACTACCGACAGGACCACTACCGACTCCTCCTCCTCCTCAGTATTACCGACAGGACCACTACCGACTCCTCCTCCTCAGTTTTACCGACAGGACCACTACCGACAGGACCACTACCGACTCCTCCTCCTCCTCAGTATTACCGACAGGACCACTGCCGACTCCTCAGTATTACCGACAGGACCACTGCCGACTCCTCAGTATTACCGACAGGACCACTACCGACTCCTCAGTATTACCGACAGCACCACTACCGACTCCTCCTCCTCAGTATTACCAACAGGACCACTACCGACTCCTCAGTATTACCGACAGCACCACTACCGACAGCACCACTACCGACTCCTCAGTATTACCGACAGCACCACTACCGACTCCTCCTCCTCCTCAGTATTACCGACAGGACCACTACCGACACCTCCTCCTCCTCAGTATTACCGACAGGACCACTACCGACTCCTCCTCCTCCTCAGTATTACCGACAGGACCACTACCGACTCCTCCTCCTCCTCAGTATTACCGACAGGACCACTACCGACTCCTCCTCCTCCTCAGTATTTCCGACAGGACCACTACCGACTCCTCCTCCTCAGTATTACCGACAGGACCACTACCGACTCCTCCTCCTCAGTATTACCGACAGGACCACTACCGACTCCTCAGTATTACCGACAGGACCACTACCGACTCCTCCTCCTCAGTATTACCGACAGGACCACTACAGACTCCTCAGTATGACCGACAGGACCACTACCGACGGCACCACTACCGACTCCTCCTCAGTATTACCGACAGGACCACTACCGACAGGACCACTACCGACTCCTCAGCATTACCGACAGGACCACTACCGACTCCTCCTCCTCAGTATTACCGACAGGACCACTACAGACTCCTCCTCCTCAGTATTACCGACAGGACCACTACCGACTCCTCCTCCTCAGTATTACCAACAGGACCACTACCGACTCCTCCTCCTCAGTATTACCGACAGGACCACTACCGACAGGACCACTACTGACAGGACCACTACCGACTCCTCAGCATTACCGACAGGACCACTACCGACTCCTCAGCATTACCGACAGGACCACTACCAACTCCTCCTCCTCAGTATTGCCGACAGGACCACTACCGACAGGACCACTACTGACAGGACCACTACCGACTCCTCAGCATTACCGACAGGACCACTACCGACTCCTCAGCATTACCGACAGGACCACTACCGACTCCTCCTCCTCAGTATTACCGACAGGACCACTACCGACGACTCCTCCTCCTCAGTATTACCGACAGGACCACTACCGACTCCCACTCCTCCTCCTCAGTATTACCGACAGGACCACTACCGACAGGACCACTACCGACTCCTCAGTATTACCGACGGCACCACTACCGACTCCTCCTCCTCAGTATTACCAACAGGACCACTACAGACTCCTCAGTATTACCGACAGGACCACTGCCGACTCCTCAGTATTACCGACAGGACCACTACCGACTCCTCAGTATTACCGACAGGACCACTACCGACAGGACCACTACCGACTCCTCAGTATTACCGACAGCACCACTACCGACTCCTCAGTATTACCGACAGCACCACTACCGACAGCACCACTACCGACTCCTCAGTATTACCGACAGCACCACTACCGACTCCTCAGTATTACCGACAGCACCACTACCGACAGCATCACTACCAACTCCTCAGTATTACCGACAGGACCACTACCGACTCCTCCTCCTCAGTATTACCAACAGGACCACTACCGACTCCTCCTCCTCAGTATTACCAACAGGACCACTACCGACTCCTCCTCCCCCTCCTCAGTATTACCGACAGGACCACTACCGACTCCTCCTCCTCCTCCTCAGTATTACCGACAGGACCACTACCGACGACTCCTCCTCAGTTTTACCGACAGGACCGCTACCGACAGGACCACTACCGACTCCTCAGTATTACCGACGGCACCACTACCGACTCCTCCTCCTCAGTATTACCAACAGGACCACTACAGACTCCTCAGTATTACCGACAGGACCACTGCCGACTCCTCAGTATTACCGACAGGACCACTACCGACTCCTCAGTATTACCGACAGGACCACTACCGACTCAGTATTACCGACAGGACCACTACCGACAGGACCACTACCGACTCCTCAGTATTACCGACGGCACCACTACCGACTCCTCCTCCTCAGTATTACCAACAGGACCACTACAGACTCCTCAGTATTACCGACAGGACCACTGCCGACTCCTCAGTATTACCGACAGGACCACTACAGACTCCTCAGTATTACCGACAGGACCACTACCGACTCAGTATTACCGACAGGACCACTACCGACAGGACCACTACCGACTCCTCAGTATTACCGACAGCACCACTACCGACTCCTCCTCCTCAGTATTACCAACAGGACCACTACTGACTCCTCAGTATTACCGGCAGCACCACTACTGACAGCACCACTACTGACTCCTCAGTATTACCGACAGCACCACTACCGACAGGACCACTACCGACTCCTCAGTATTACCGACAGCACCACTACCGATAGCACCACTACCAACTCCTCAGTATTACCGACAGGACCACTACCGACAGGACCACTACCGACTCCTCCTCCTCAGTATTACCAACAGGACCACTACCGACTACTCCTCAGTATTACCGACAGGACCACTACCGATTCCTCCTCCTCCTCAGTATTACCGACAGGATCACTACCGACTCCTCCTCCTCCTCCTCAGTATTACCGACAGGACAACTACCGACTCCTCCTCCTCCTCAGTATTACCGACAGGACCACTACCGACTCCTCAGTATTACCGACAGCACCACTACCGACAGCATCACTACCAACTCCTCAGTATTACCGACAGGACCACTACCGACTCCTCCTCCTCAGTATTACCAACAGGACCACTACCGACGACTCCTCCTCAGTATTACCAACAGGACCACTACCGACTCCTCCTCCCCCTCCTCAGTATTACCGACAGGACCACTACCGACTCCTCCTCCTCAGTTTTACCGACAGGACCACTACCGACAGGACCACTACCGACTCCTCAGTATTACCGACGGCACCACTACCGACTCCTCCTCCTCAGTATTACCGACAGGACCACTGCCGACTCCTCATTATTACCGACAGGACCACTACCGACTCCTCAGTATTACCGACAGCACCACTACCGACTCCTCCTCCTCAGTATTACCAACAGGACCACTACCGACTCCTCAGTATTACCGACAGCACCACTACCGACAGCACCACTACCGACTCCTCAGTATTACCGACAGCACCACTACCGACTCCTCCTCCTCCCCAGTATTACCGACAGGACCACTACCGACACCTCCTCCTCCTCAGTATTACCGACAGGACCACTACCGACTCCTCCTCCTCCTCAGTATTACCGACAGGACCACTACCGACTCCTCCTCCTCCTCAGTATTACCGACAGGACCACTACCGACTCCTCCTCCTCCTCAGTATTTCCGACAGGACCACTACCGACTCCTCCTCCTCAGTATTACCGACAGGACCACTACCGACTCCTCCTCCTCAGTATTACCGACAGGACCACTACCGACTCCTCCTCCTCAGTATTACCGACAGGACCACTACAGACTCCTCAGTATTACCGACAGGACCACTACCGACAGGACCACTACCGACTCCTCAGCATTACCGACAGGACCACTACCGACTCCTCCTCCTCAGTATTACCGACAGGACCACTACAGACTCCTCCTCCACAGTATTACCGACAGGACCACTACCGACTCCTCCTCCTCAGTATTACCAACAGGACCACTACCGACTCCTCCTCCTCAGTATTACCGACAGGACCACTACCGACAGGACCACTACTGACAGGACCACTACCGACTCCTCAGCATTACCGACAGGACCACTACCGACTCCTCAGCATTACCGACAGGACCACTACCGACTCCTCCTCCTCAGTATTACCTACAGGACCACTACCGACAGGACCACTACTGACAGGACCACTACCGACTCCTCAGCATTACCGACAGGACCACTACCGACTCCTCAGCATTACCGACAGGACCACTACCGACTCCTCAGTATTACCGACAGGACCACTACCGACTCCTCAGTATTACCGACAGGACCACTACCGACTCCTCAGTATTACCGACAGGACCACTACCGACAGCACCACTACCGACTCCTCAGTATTACCGACAGCACCACTACCGACTCCTCCTCCTCCTCAGTATTACCGACAGGACCACTACCGACACCTCCTCCTCCTCAGTATTACCGACAGGACCACTACCGACTCCTCCTCCTCCTCAGTATTACCGACAGGACCACTACCGACTCCTCCTCCTCCTCCTCAGTATTACCGACAGGACCACTACCGACTCCTCCTCCTCCTCAGTATTTCCGACAGGACCACTACCGACTCCTCCTCCTCAGTATTACCGACAGGACCACTACCGACTCCTCCTCCTCAGTATTACCGACAGGACCACTACCGACTCCTCCTCCTCAGTATTACCGACAGGACCACTACAGACTCCTCAGTATTACCGACAGGACCACTACCGACAGGACCACTACCGACTCCTCAGCATTACCGACAGGACCACTACCGACTCCTCCTCCTCAGTATTACCGACAGGACCACTACAGACTCCTCCTCCTCAGTATTACCGACAGGACCACTACCGACTCCTCCTCCTCAGTATTACCAACAGGACCACTACCGACTCCTCCTCCTCAGTATTACCGACAGGACCACTACCGACAGGACCACTACTGACAGGACCACTACCGACTCCTCAGCATTACCGACAGGACCACTACCGACTCCTCCTCCTCAGTATTACCGACAGGACCACTACCGACAGGACCACTACTGACAGGACCACTACCGACTCCTCAGCATTACCGACAGGACCACTACCGACTCCTCAGCATTACCGACAGGACCACTACCGACTCCTCAGCATTACCGACAGGACCACTACCGACTCCTCAGCATTACCGACAGGACCACTACCGACTCCTCAGTATTACCGACAGGACCACTACCGACTCCTCAGTATTACCGACAGGACCACTACCGACTCCTCCTCCTCAGTATTACCGACAGGACCACTACCGACTCCTCCTCCTCAGTATTACCGACAGGACCACTACCGACTCCTCAGTATTACCGACAGGACCACTACCGACTCCTCCTCCTCAGTATTACCGACAGGACCACTACCGACTCCTCCTCCTCAGTATTACCGACAGGACCACTACCGACTCCTCCTCCTCAGCATTACCGACAGGACCACTACCGACTCCTCAGTATTACCGACAGGACCACTACCGACTACTCCTCAGTATTACCGACAGGACCACTACCGATTCCTCCTCCTCCTCAGTATTACCGACAGGACCACTACCGACTCCTCCTCCTCCTCAGTATTACCGACAGGACCACTACCGACTCCTCCTCCTCCTCAGTATTACCGACAGGACCACTACCGACTCCTCCTCCTCCTCAGTATTTCCGACAGGACCACTACCGACTCCTCCTCCTCAGTATTACCGACAGGACCACTACCGACTCCTCCTCCTCAGTATTACCGACAGGACCACTACCGACTCCTCCTCCTCAGTATTACCGACAGGACCACTACAGACTCCTCAGTATTACCGACAGGACCACTACCGACAGGACCACTACCGACTCCTCAGCATTACCGACAGGACCACTACCGACTCCTCCTCCTCAGTATTACCGACAGGACCACTACAGACTCCTCCTCCTCAGTATTACCGACAGGACCACTACCGACTCCTCCTCCTCAGTATTACCAACAGGACCACTACCGACTCCTCCTCCTCAGTATTACCGACAGGACCACTACCGACAGGACCACTACTGACAGGACCACTACCGACTCCTCAGCATTACCGACAGGACCACTACCGACTCCTCAGCATTACCGACAGGACCACTACCGACTCCTCCTCCTCAGTATTACCTACAGGACCACTACCGACAGGACCACTACTGACAGGACCACTACCGACTCCTCAGCATTACCGACAGGACCACTACCGACTCCTCAGCATTACCGACAGGACCACTACCGACTCCTCAGCATTACCGACAGGACCACTACCGACTCCTCAGTATTACCGACAGGACCACTACCGACTCCTCAGTATTACCGACAGGACCACTACCGACTCCTCAGTATTACCGACAGGACCACTACCGACAGCACCACTACCGACTCCTCAGTATTACCGACAGCACCACTACCGACTCCTCCTCCTCCTCAGTATTACCGACAGGACCACTACCGACACCTCCTCCTCCTCAGTATTACCGACAGGACCACTACCGACTCCTCCTCCTCCTCAGTATTACCGACAGGACCACTACCGACTCCTCCTCCTCCTCCTCAGTATTACCGACAGGACCACTACCGACTCCTCCTCCTCAGTATTTCCGACAGGACCACTACCGACTCCTCCTCCTCAGTATTACCGACAGGACCACTACCGACTCCTCCTCCTCAGTATTACCGACAGGACCACTACCGACTCCTCCTCCTCAGTATTACCGACAGGACCACTACAGACTCCTCAGTATTACCGACAGGACCACTACCGACAGGACCACTACCGACTCCTCAGCATTACCGACAGGACCACTACCGACTCCTCCTCCTCAGTATTACCGACAGGACCACTACAGACTCCTCCTCCTCAGTATTACCGACAGGACCACTACCGACTCCTCCTCCTCAGTATTACCAACAGGACCACTACCGACTCCTCCTCCTCAGTATTACCGACAGGACCACTACCGACAGGACCACTACTGACAGGACCACTACCGACTCCTCAGCATTACCGACAGGACCACTACCGACTCCTCAGCATTACCGACAGGACCACTACCGACTCCTCCTCCTCAGTATTACCGACAGGACCACTACCGACAGGACCACTACTGACAGGACCACTACCGACTCCTCAGCATTACCGACAGGACCACTACCGACTCCTCAGCATTACCGACAGGACCACTACCGACTCCTCAGTATTACCGACAGGACCACTACCGACTCCTCAGTATTACCGACAGGACCACTACCGACTCCTCCTCCTCAGTATTACCGACAGGACCACTACCGACTCCTCCTCCTCAGTATTACCGACAGGACCACTACCGACTCCTCAGTATTACCGACAGGACCACTACCGACTCCTCCTCCTCAGTATTACCGACAGGACCACTACCGACTCCTCCTCCTCAGCATTACCGACAGGACCACTACCGACTCCTCAGTATTACCGACAGGACCACTACCGACTACTCCTCAGTATTACCGACAGGACCACTACCGATTCCTCCTCCTCCTCAGTATTACCGACAGGATCACTACCGACTCCTCCTCCTCCTCAGTATTACCGACAGGACCACTACCGACTCCTCCTCCTCCTCAGTATTACCGACAGGACCACTACCGACTCCTCAGTATTACCGACAGCACCACTACCAACTCCTCAGTATTACCGACAGGACCACTACCGACTCCTCCTCCTCAGTATTACCAACAGGACCACTACCGACTCCTCCTCCTCAGTATTACCAACAGGACCACTACCGACTCCTCCTCCTCCTCAGTATTACCGACAGGACCACTACCGACTCCTCCTCCTCAGTTTTACCGACAGGACCACTACCGACAGGACCACTACCGACTCCTCCTCCTCCTCAGTATTACCGACGGCACCACTACCGACTCCTCCTCCTCAGTATTACCGACAGGACCACTGCCGACTCCTCAGTATTACCGACAGGACCACTGCCGACTCCTCAGTATTACCGACAGGACCACTACCGACTCCTCAGCATTACCGACAGGACCACTACCGACTCCTCCTCCTCAGTATTACCGACAGGACCACTACCGACAGGACCACTACTGACAGGACCACTACCGACTCCTCAGCATTACCGACAGGACCACTACCGACTCCTCAGCATTACCGACAGGACCACTACCGACTCCTCAGTATTACCGACAGGACCACTACCGACTCCTCAGTATTACCGACAGGACCACTACCGACTCCTCCTCCTCAGTATTACCGACAGGACCACTACCGACTCCTCCTCCTCAGTATTACCGACAGGACCACTACCGACTCCTCAGTATTACCGACAGGACCACTACCGACTCCTCCTCCTCAGTATTACCGACAGGACCACTACCGACTCCTCCTCCTCAGTATTACCGACAGGACCACTACCGACTCCTCCTCCTCAGCATTACCGACAGGACCACTACCGACTCCTCAGTATTACCGACAGGACCACTACCGACTACTCCTCAGTATTACCGACAGGACCACTACCGATTCCTCCTCCTCCTCAGTATTACCGACAGGATCACTACCGACTCCTCCTCCTCCTCAGTATTACCGACAGGACCACTACCGACTCCTCCTCCTCCTCAGTATTACCGACAGGACCACTACCGACTCCTCAGTATTACCGACAGCACCACTACCAACTCCTCAGTATTACCGACAGGACCACTACCGACTCCTCCTCCTCAGTATTACCAACAGGACCACTACCGACTCCTCCTCCTCAGTATTACCAACAGGACCACTACCGACTCCTCCTCCTCCTCAGTATTACCGACAGGACCACTACCGACTCCTCCTCCTCAGTTTTACCGACAGGACCACTACCGACAGGACCACTACCGACTCCTCCTCCTCCTCAGTATTACCGACGGCACCACTACCGACTCCTCCTCCTCAGTATTACCGACAGGACCACTGCCGACTCCTCAGTATTACCGACAGGACCACTGCCGACTCCTCAGTATTACCGACAGGACCACTACCGACTCCTCAGTATTACCGACAGCACCACTACCGACTCCTCCTCCTCAGTATTACCAACAGGACCACTACCGACTCCTCAGTATTACCGACAGCACCACTACCGACAGCACCACTACCGACTCCTCAGTATTACCGACAGCACCACTACCGACTCCTCCTCCTCCTCAGTATTACCGACAGGACCACTACCGACACCTCCTCCTCCTCAGTATTACCGACAGGACCACTACCGACTCCTCCTCCTCCTCAGTATTACCGACAGGACCACTACCGACTCCTCCTCCTCCTCAGTATTACCGACAGGACCACTACCGACTCCTCCTCCTCAGTATTTCCGACAGGACCACTACCGACTCCTCCTCCTCAGTATTACCGACAGGACCACTACCGACTCCTCCTCAGTATTACCGACAGGACCACTACCGACTCCTCAGTATTACCGACAGGACCACTACCGACTCCTCCTCCTCAGTATTACCGACAGGACCACTACAGACTCCTCAGTATGACCGACAGGACCACTACCGACGGCACCACTACCGACTCCTCCTCAGTATTACCGACAGGACCACTACCGACAGGACCACTACCGACTCCTCCTCCTCAGTATTACCTACAGGACCACTACCGACAGGACCACTACTGACAGGACCACTACCGACTCCTCAGCATTACCGACAGGACCACTACCGACTCCTCAGCATTACCGACAGGACCACTACCGACTCCTCAGTATTACCGACAGGACCACTACCGACTCCTCAGTATTACCGACAGGACCACTACCGACTCCTCAGTATTACCGACAGGACCACTACCGACAGCACCACTACCGACTCCTCAGTATTACCGACAGCACCACTACCGACTCCTCCTCCTCCTCAGTATTACCGACAGGACCACTACCGACACCTCCTCCTCCTCAGTATTACCGACAGGACCACTACCGACTCCTCCTCCTCCTCAGTATTACCGACAGGACCACTACCGACTCCTCCTCCTCCTCCTCAGTATTACCGACAGGACCACTACCGACTCCTCCTCCTCCTCAGTATTTCCGACAGGACCACTACCGACTCCTCCTCCTCAGTATTACCGACAGGACCACTACCGACTCCTCCTCCTCAGTATTACCGACAGGACCACTACCGACTCCTCCTCCTCAGTATTACCGACAGGACCACTACAGACTCCTCAGTATTACCGACAGGACCACTACCGACAGGACCACTACCGACTCCTCAGCATTACCGACAGGACCACTACCGACTCCTCCTCCTCAGTATTACCGACAGGACCACTACAGACTCCTCCTCCTCAGTATTACCGACAGGACCACTACCGACTCCTCCTCCTCAGTATTACCAACAGGACCACTACCGACTCCTCCTCCTCAGTATTACCGACAGGACCACTACCGACAGGACCACTACTGACAGGACCACTACCGACTCCTCAGCATTACCGACAGGACCACTACCGACTCCTCAGCATTACCGACAGGACCACTACCGACTCCTCCTCCTCAGTATTACCGACAGGACCACTACCGACAGGACCACTACTGACAGGACCACTACCGACTCCTCAGCATTACCGACAGGACCACTACCGACTCCTCAGCATTACCGACAGGACCACTACCGACTCCTCAGTATTACCGACAGGACCACTACCGACTCCTCAGTATTACCGACAGGACCACTACCGACTCCTCCTCCTCCTCAGTATTACCGACAGGACCACTACCGACTCCTCCTCAGTATTACCGACAGGACCACTACCGACTCCTCCTCCTCCTCAGTATTTCCGACAGGACCACTACCGACTCCTCCTCCTCAGTATTACCGACAGGACCACTACCGACTCCTCCTCCTCAGTATTACCGACAGGACCACTACAGACTCCTCAGTATGACCGACAGGACCACTACCGACAGGACCACTACCGACTCCTCAGTATTACCGACGGCACCACTACCGACTCCTCCTCAGTATTACCGACAGGACCACTACCGACAGGACCACTACCGACTCCTCAGTATTACCGACAGGACCACTACCGACTCCTCCTCCTCAGTATTACCAACAGGACCACTACCGACTCCTCCTCCTCAGTATTACCGACAGGACCACTACCGACAGGACCACTACCGACTCCTCAGCATTACCGACAGGACCAGTACCGACTCCTCAGTATTACCGACAGGACCACTACCGACTCCTCCTCCTCAGTATTACCGACAGGACCACTACCGACTCCTCCTCCTCAGTATTACCGATAGGACCACTACCGACAGGACCACTACCGACTCCTCAGTATTACCGACAGGACCACTACCGACTCCTCAGTATTACCGACAGGACCACTACCGACTCCTCCTCCTCAGTATTACCGACAGGACCACTACCGACTCCTCCTCCTCAGCATTACCGACAGGACCACTACAGACTCCTCCTCCTCAGTATTACCGACAGGACCACTACCGACTCCTCCTCCTCAGTATTACCGACAGGACCACTACCGACTCCTCCTCCTCAGTATTACCGACAGGACCACTACCGACTCCTCCTCCTCAGTATTACCGACAGGACCACTACCGACTCCTCCTCCTCAGTATTACCGACAGGACCACTACCGACTCCTCCTCCTCAGTATTACCGACAGGACCACTACCGACTCCTCCTCCTCAGTATTACCGACAGGACCACTACCGACTCCTCCTCCTCAGTATTACCGACAGGACCACTACCGACTCCTCCTCCTCAGTATTACCGACAGGACCACTACCGACTCCTCAGTATTACCGACAGGACCACTACCGACTCCTCCTCCTCAGTATTACCGACAGGACCACTACAGACTCCTCAGTATGACCGACAGGACCACTACCGACAGGACCACTACCGACTCCTCAGCA
The DNA here is from genome assembly GCF_045791955.1 of Oncorhynchus clarkii lewisi. Classification (NCBI taxonomy): domain Eukaryota; kingdom Metazoa; phylum Chordata; class Actinopteri; order Salmoniformes; family Salmonidae; genus Oncorhynchus; species Oncorhynchus clarkii. Next base: position 1,369,241 of record NC_092178.1, on the reverse strand, counting down.
TTACCGACAGGACCACTACCGACTCCTCCTCCTCAGTATTACCGACAGGACCACTACCGACTCCTCCTCCTCAGTATTACCGACAGGACCACTACCGACTCCTCCTCCTCAGTATTACCAACAGGACCACTACCGACTCCTCCTCCTCAGTATTACCGACAGGACCACTACCGACAGGACCACTACCGACTCCTCAGCATTACCGACAGGACCACTACCGACTCCTCAGTATTACCGACAGGACCATTACCGACTCCTCAGTATTACCGACAGGACCACTACCGACTCCTCCTCCTCAGCATTACCGACAGGACCACTACCGACTACTCCTCCTCAGCATTACCGACAGGACCACTACCGACTCCTCCTCCTCAGTATTACCGACAGGACCACTACCGACTCCTCAGTATTACCGACAAGACCACTACCGACTCCTCAGTATTACCGACAGGACCACTACCGACTCCTCCTCCTCAGTATTACCGACAGGACCACTACCGACTCCTCCTCCTCAGCATTACCGACAGGACCACTACCAACTCCTCCTCCTCAGTATTACCGACAGGACCACTACCGACTCCTCCTCCTCAGCATTACCGACAGGACCACTACCGACTCCTCCTCCTCAGTATTACCGACAGGACCACTACCGACTCCTCCTCCTCAGTATTACCGACAGGACCACTACCGACTCCTCCTCCTCCTCAGTATTACCGACAGGACAACTACCGACTCCTCCTCAGTATTACCGACAGGACCACTACCGACTCCTCCTCAGTATTACCGACAGGACCACTACCGACTCCTCCTCCTCCTCCTCAGTATTTCCGACAGGACCACTACCGACTCCTCCTCCTCAGTATTACCGACAGGACCACTACCGACTCCTCCTCCTCAGTATTACCGACAGGACCACTACCGACTCCTCAGTATTACCGACAGGACCACTACCGACTCCTCAGTATTACTGACAGGACCACTACCGACTCCTCCTCCTCAGTATTACCGACAGGACCACTACAGACTCCTCAGTATGACCGACAGGACCACTACCGACAGGACCACTACCGACAGGACCACTACCGACAGGACCACTACCGACTCCTCAGTATTACCGACGGCACCACTACCGACTCCTCAGTATTACCGACGGCACCACTACCGACAGGACCACTACCGACAGGACCACTACCGACTCCTCAGCATTACCGACATGACCACTACCGACTCCTCCTCCTCAGTATTACCGACAGGACCACTACCGACTCCTCCTCCTCAGTATTACCAACAGGACCACTACCGACTCCTCCTCCTCAGTATTACCGACAGGACCACTACCGACAGGACCACTACCGACTCCTCAGTATTACCGACAGGACCACTACCGACAGGACCACTACCGACTCCTCCTCCTCAGCATTACCGACAGGACCACTACCGACTCCTCCTCCTCAGTATTACCGACAGGACCACTACCGACTCCTCCTCAGCATTACCGACAGGACCACTACCGACTCCTCCTCCTCAGTATTACCGACAGGACCACTACCGACTCCTCCTCCTCAGTATTACCGACAGGACCACTACCGACTCCTCCTCAGTATTACCGACAGGACCACTACCGACAGGACCACTACCGACTCCTCCTCCTCAGTATTACCAACAGGACCACTACAGACTCCTCAGTATTACCGACAGGACCACTGCCGACTCCTCAGTATTACCGACAGGACCACTACCGACTCCTCAGTATTACCGACAGGACAACTACCGACTACTCCTCCTCCTCCTCAGTATTACCGACAGGACCACTACCGACAGGACCACTACAGACTCCTCAGTATTACCGACAGCACCACTATCGACTCCTCCTCCTCAGTATTACCAACAGGACCACTACCGACTCCTCAGTATTACCGACAGCACCACTACCGACAGCACCACTACCGACTCCTCAGTATTACCGACAGCACCACTACCGACAGGACCACTACCGACTCCTCAGCATTACCGACAGGACCACTACCGACTCCTCCTCCTCAGTATTACCGACAGGACCACTACCGACTCCTCCTCCTCAGTATTACCAACAGGACCACTACCGACTCCTCCTCCTCAGTATTACCGACAGGACCACTACCGACAGGACCACTACCGACTCCTCAGTATTACCGACAGGACCACTACCGACAGGACCACTACCGACTCCTCCTCCTCAGCATTACCGACAGGACCACTACCGACTCCTCCTCCTCAGTATTACCGACAGGACCACTACCGACTCCTCCTCAGCATTACCGACAGGACCACTACCGACTCCAACTCCTCAGTATTACCGACAGGACCACTACCGACTCCTCCTCCTCAGTATTACCGACAGGACCACTACCGACTCCTCCTCAGTATTACCGACAGGACCACTACCGACAGGACCACTACCGACTCCTCCTCCTCAGTATTACCGACAGGACCACTGCCGACTCCTCAGTATTGCCGACAGGACAACTACCGACTACTCCTCCTCCTCCTCAGTATTACCGACAGGACCACTACCGACAGGACCACTACCGACTCCTCAGTATTACCGACAGCACCACTACCGACTCCTCCTCCTCAGTATTACCAACAGGACCACTACCGAATCCTCAGTATTACCGACAGCACCACTACCGACAGCACCACTACCGACTCCTCAGTATTACCGACAGCACCACTACCGACAGGACCACTACCGACTCCTCAGCATTACCGACAGGACCACTACCGACTCCTCAGTATTACCGACAGGACCACTACCGACTCCTCAGTATTACCGACAGGACCACTACCGACTCCTCCTCCTCAGCATTACCGACAGGACCACTACCGACTACTCCTCCTCAGCATTACCGACAGGACCACTACCGACTCCTCCTCCTCAGTATTACCGACAGGACCACTACCGACAGGACCACTACCGACTCCTCAGCATTACCGACAGGACCACTACCGACTCCTCAGTATTACCGACAGGACCACTACCGACTCCTCAGTATTACCGACAGGACCACTACCGACTCCTCCTCCTCAGCATTACCGACAGGACCACTACCGACTACTCCTCCTCAGCATTACCGACAGGACCACTACCGACTCCTCCTCCTCAGTATTACCGACAGGACCACTACCGACTCCTCAGTATTACCGACAAGACCACTACCGACTCCTCAGTATTACCGACAGGACCACTACCGACTCCTCCTCCTCAGTATTACCGACAGGACCACTACCGACTCCTCCTCCTCAGCATTACCGACAGGACCACTACCAACTCCTCCTCCTCAGTATTACCGACAGGACCACTACCGACTCCTCCTCCTCAGTATTACTGACAGGACCACTACCGACTCCTCCTCCTCAGCATTACCGACAGGACCACTACCGACTCCTCCTCCTCAGTATTACCGACAGGACCACTACCGACTCCTCCTCCTCAGTATTACCGACAGGACCACTACCGACTCCTCCTCCTCCTCAGTATTACCGACAGGACAACTACCGACTCCTCCTCAGTATTACCGACAGGACCACTACCGACTCCTCCTCAGTATTACCGACAGGACCACTACCGACTCCTCCTCCTCCTCCTCAGTATTTCCGACAGGACCACTACCGACTCCTCCTCCTCAGTATTACCGACAGGACCACTACCGACTCCTCCTCCTCAGTATTACCGACAGGACCACTACCGACTCCTCAGTATTACCGACAGGACCACTACCGACTCCTCAGTATTACTGACAGGACCACTACCGACTCCTCCTCCTCAGTATTACCGACAGGACCACTACAGACTCCTCAGTATGACCGACAGGACCACTACCGACAGGACCACTACCGACAGGACCACTACCGACAGGACCACTACCGACTCCTCAGTATTACCGACGGCACCACTACCGACTCCTCAGTATTACCGACGGCACCACTACCGACAGGACCACTACCGACAGGACCACTACCGACTCCTCAGCATTACCGACATGACCACTACCGACTCCTCCTCCTCAGTATTACCGACAGGACCACTACCGACTCCTCCTCCTCAGTATTACCAACAGGACCACTACCGACTCCTCCTCCTCAGTATTACCGACAGGACCACTACCGACAGGACCACTACCGACTCCTCAGTATTACCGACAGGACCACTACCGACAGGACCACTACCGACTCCTCCTCCTCAGCATTACCGACAGGACCACTACCGACTCCTCCTCCTCAGTATTACCGACAGGACCACTACCGACTCCTCCTCAGCATTACCGACAGGACCACTACCGACTCCTCCTCCTCAGTATTACCGACAGGACCACTACCGACTCCTCCTCCTCAGTATTACCGACAGGACCACTACCGACTCCTCCTCAGTATTACCGACAGGACCACTACCGACAGGACCACTACCGACTCCTCCTCCTCAGTATTACCAACAGGACCACTACAGACTCCTCAGTATTACCGACAGGACCACTGCCGACTCCTCAGTATTACCGACAGGACCACTACCGACTCCTCAGTATTACCGACAGGACAACTACCGACTACTCCTCCTCCTCCTCAGTATTACCGACAGGACCACTACCGACAGGACCACTACAGACTCCTCAGTATTACCGACAGCACCACTACCGACTCCTCCTCCTCAGTATTACCGACAGCACCACTACCGACAGCACCACTACCGACTCCTCAGTATTACCGACAGCACCACTACCGACAGGACCACTACCGACTCCTCAGCATTACCGACAGGACCACTACCGACTCCTCCTCCTCAGTATTACCGACAGGACCACTACCGACTCCTCCTCCTCAGTATTACCAACAGGACCACTACCGACTCCTCCTCCTCAGTATTACCGACAGGACCACTACCGACAGGACCACTACCGACTCCTCAGTATTACCGACAGGACCACTACCGACAGGACCACTACCGACTCCTCCTCCTCAGCATTACCGACAGGACCACTACCGACTCCTCCTCCTCAGTATTACCGACAGGACCACTACCGACTCCTCCTCAGCATTACCGACAGGACCACTACCGACTCCAACTCCTCAGTATTACCGACAGGACCACTACCGACTCCTCCTCCTCAGTATTACCGACAGGACCACTACCGACTCCTCCTCAGTATTACCGACAGGACCACTACCGACAGGACCACTACCGACTCCTCCTCCTCAGTATTACCGACAGGACCACTGCCGACTCCTCAGTATTACCGACAGGACAACTACCGACTACTCCTCCTCCTCCTCAGTATTACCGACAGGACCACCACCGACAGGACCACTACCGACTCCTCAGTATTACCGACAGCACCACTACCGACTCCTCCTCCTCAGTATTACCAACAGGACCACTACCGAATCCTCAGTATTACCGACAGCACCACTACCGACAGCACCACTACCGACTCCTCAGTATTACCGACAGCACCACTACCGACAGGACCACTACCGACTCCTCAGTATTACCGACAGCACCACTACCGACAGCACCACTACCGACTCCTCGGTATTACCGACAGGACCACTACCGACAGGACCACTACCGACAGGACCACTACCGACTACTCAGTATTACCGACAGGACCACTACCGACTCCTCAGTATTACCGACAGGACCACTACCGACTCCTCAGTATTACCGACAGGACCACTACCGACAGGACCACTACCAACTCCTCAGTATTACCGACAGGACCACTACCGACTCCTCCTCCTCCTCAGTATTACCGACAGGACCACTACCGACTCCTCCTCCTCCTCAGTATTACCGACAGGACCACTACCGACGGCACCACTACCGACTCCTCCTCCTCAGTATTACCAACAGGACCACTACAGACTCCTCAGTATTACCGACAGGACCACTACCGACTCCTCAGTATTACCGACAGGACAACTACCGACTCCTCCTCCTCCTCCTCAGTATTACCGACAGGACCACTACCGACAGGACCACTACCGACTCCTCAGTATTACCGACAGCACCACTACCGACTCCTCCTCCTCCTCCTCAGTATTACCAACAGGACCACTACCGACTCCTCAGTATTACCGACAGCACCACTACCGACAGCACCACTACCGACTCCTCAGTATTACCGACAGCACCACTACCGACAGGACCACTACCAACTCCTCAGTATTACCGACAGCACCACTACCGACAGCACCACTACCGACTCCTCAGTATTACCGACAGGACCACTACCGACAGGACCACTACCGACTCCTCAGTATTACCGACAGGACCACTACCGACTCCTCAGTATTACCGACAGGACCACTACCGACTCCTCAGTATTACCGACAGGACCACTACCGACTCCTCAGTATTACCGACAGGACCACTACCGACTCCTCAGTATTACCGACAGGACCACTACCGACAGGACCACTACCGACTCCTCAGCATTACCGACAGGACCACTACCGACTCCTCCTCCTCCGTATTACCGACAGGACCACTATCGACTCCTCAGTATTACCGACAGAACCACTACCGACTCCTCAGTATTACCGACAGCACCACTACCGACTCCTCAGTATTACCGACAGCACCACTACCGACTTCTCAGTATTACCGACAGCACCACTACCGACTCCTCAGCATTACCGACAGGACCACTACCGACTCCTCCTCCTCAGTATTACCGGCAGGACCACTACCGACTCCTCCTCCTCCTCCTCAGTATTACCGACAGGACCAGTACCGAGTCCTCCTCCTCCTCCTCAGTATTACCGACAGGACCACTACCAGCAGGACCACTACCGACTCCTCCTCCTCCTCAGTATTACCGACAGGACCACTACCGACTCCTCCTCCTCAGTATTACCGACAGGACCACTACCGACAGGACCACTACCGACTCCTCCTTCTCCTCCTCCTCAGTATTACCGACAGGACCACTACAGACTCCTCAGTATTACCGACAGGACCACTACCGACTCCTCAGTATTACCGACAGGACCACTACCGACTCCTCAGTATTCCCGACAGGACCACTACCGACTCCTCAGTATTACCGACAGGACCACTACCGACTCCTCAGTATTACCGACAGGACCACTACCGACTCCTCCTCCTCCTCAGTATTACCGACAGGACCACTACCGACAGGACCACTACCGACAGGACCACTACTGACAGGACCACTACCGACTCCGACTCCTCCTCCTCCTCAGTATTACCGACAGGACCACTACCGACTCCTCCTCCTCCTCAGTATTACCGACAGGACCACTACCGACAGGACCACTACCGACTCCTCCTCCTCAGTATTACCGACGGCACCACTACCGACTCCACCTCCTCAGTATTACCAACAGGACCACTACCGACAGGACCACTACCGACAGGACCACTACCGACAGGACCACTACCGACAGGACCACTACCGACTCCTCAGCATTACCGACAGGACCACTACCGACTCCTCCTCCTCAGTATTACCGACAGGACCACTACAGACTCCTCCTCCTCAGTATTACCAACAGGACCACTACCGACTCCTCCTCCTCAGTATTACCGACAGGACCACTACCGACTCCTCCTCCTCAGTATTACCCACAGGACCACTACCGACTCCTCAGTATTACCGACAGGACCACTACCGACTCCTCCTCCTCAGTATTACCGACAGGACCACTACCGACTCCTCCTCCTCAGTATTAACGACAGGACCACTACCGACTCCTCCTCCTCCTCAGTATTACCGGCAGGACCACTACCGACTCCTCCTCCTCCTCAGTATTACCGACAGGACCACTACCGACTCCTCCTCCTCAGTATTACCGACAGGACCACTACCGACTCCTCAGTATTACCGACGGCACCACTACCGACTCCTCCTCCTCAGTATTACCGACAGGACCACTACCGACTACTCCTCCTCAGTATTACCAACAGGACCACTACCGACTCCCCCTCCTCAGTATTACCGACAGGACCACTACCGACAGGACCACTACCGACTCCTCAGCATTACCGACAGGACCACTACCGTCTCCTCCTCCTCAGTATTACCGACAGGACGACTACCGACTCCTCCTCCTCCTCAGTATTACCGACAGGACCACTACCGACTCCTCCTCCTCAGTATTACCGACACGACCACTACCGACTCCTCCTCCTCAGTATTACCGACACGACCACTACCGACTCCTCCTCCTCAGTATTACCGACAGGACCACTACCGACTCCTCCTCCTCAGTATTACCCACAGGACCACTACCGACTCCTCAGTATTACCGACAGGACCACTACCGACTCCTCCTCCTCAGTATTACCGACAGGACCACTACCGACTCCTCCTCCTCAGTATTACCGACAGGACCACTACCGACTCCTCCTCCTCAGTATTACCGACAGGACCACTACCGACTCCTCCTCCTCAGTATTACCGACAGGACCACTACCGACTCCTCCTCCTCAGTATTACCGACAGGCCCACTACCGACTCCTCCTCCTCAGTATTACCGGCAGGACCACTACCGACTCCTCCTCCTCCTCAGTATTACCGACAGGACCACTACCGACTCCTCCTCCTCAGTATTACCGACAGGACCACTACCGACTCCTCAGTATTACCGACGGCACCACTACCGACTCCTCCTCCTCAGTATTACCGACAGGACCACTACCGACTCCTCCTCCTCAGTATTACCGACAGGACCACTACCGACTCCTCAGTATTACCGACGGCACCACTACCGACTCCTCCTCCTCAGTATTACCGACAGGACCACTACCGACTCCTCCTCCTCAGTATTACCGACAGGACCACTACCGACAGGACCACTACCGACTCCTCAGCATTACCGACAGGACCACTACCGTCTCCTCCTCCTCAGTATTACCGACAGGACGACTACCGACTCCTCCTCCTCCTCAGTATTACCGACAGGACGACTACCGACTCCTCCTCCTCCTCCTCAGTATTACCGACAGGACCACTACCGACTCCTCCTCCTCAATATTACCGACACGACCACTACCGACTCCTCCTCCACAGTATTATCGACAGGACCACTACCGACTCCTCCGACTCCTCCTCAGTATTACCGACAGGACCACTACCGACTCCTCAGCATTACCGACAGGACCACTACCGTCTCCTCCTCCTCAGTATTACCGACAGGACGACTACCGACTCCTCCTCCTCCTCCTCAGTATTACCGACAGGACCACTACCGACTCCTCAGTATTACCGACAGGACCACTACAGACTCCTCCTCCTCAGTATTACCGACAGGACCACTACCGACTCCTCCTCCACAGTATTACCGACAGGACCACTACCGACTCCTCAGTATTACCGACAGGACCACTACCGACTCCTCAGTATTACCGACAGGACCACTACCGACTCCTCCTCCTCCTCAGTATTACCGACAGGACCACTACCGACAGGACCACTACCGACAGGACCACTACTGACAGGACCACTACCGACTCCGACTCCTCCTCCTCCTCAGTATTACCGACAGGACCACTACCGACTCCTCCTCCTCCTCAGTATTACCGACAGGACCACTACCGACTCCTCCTCAGTATTACCGACAGGACCACTAACGACAGGACCACTACCAACTCCTCCTCCTCAGTATTACCGACGGCACCACTACCGACTCCACCTCCTCAGTATTACCAACAGGACCACTACCGACAGGACCACTACCGACAGGACCACTACCGACAGGACCACTACCGACTCCTCAGCATTACCGACAGGACCACTACCGACTCCTCCTCCTCAGTATTACCGACAGGACCACTACAGACTCCTCCTCCTCAGTATTACCAACAGGACCACTACCGACTCCTCCTCCTCAGTATTACCGACAGGACCACTACCGACTCCTCCTCCTCAGTATTACCCACAGGACCACTACCGACTCCTCAGTATTACCGACAGGACCACTACCGACTCCTCCTCCTCAGTATTACCGACAGGACCACTACCGACTCCTCCTCCTCAGTATTAACGACAGGACCACTACCGACTCCTCCTCCTCCTCAGTATTACCGGCAGGACCACTACCGACTCCTCCTCCTCCTCAGTATTACCGACAGGACCACTACCGACTCCTCCTCCTCAGTATTACCGACAGGACCACTACCGACTCCTCAGTATTACCGACGGCACCACTACCGACTCCTCCTCCTCAGTATTACCGACAAGACCACTACCGACTACTCCTCCTCAGTATTACCAACAGGACCACTACCGACTCCCCCTCCTCAGTATTACCGACAGGACCACTACCGACAGGACCACTACCGACTCCCCCTCCTCAGCATTACCGACAGGACCACTACCGTCTCCTCCTCCTCAGTATTACCGACAGGACGACTACCGACTCCTCCTCCTCCTCAGTATTACCGACAGGACCACTACCGACTCCTCCTCCTCAGTATTACCGACACGACCACTACCGACTCCTCCTCCTCAGTATTACCGACAGGACCACTACCGACTCCTCCTCCTCAGTATTACCCACAGGACCACTACCGACTCCTCAGTATTACCGACAGGACCACTACCGACTCCTCCTCCTCAGTATTACCGACAGGACCACTACCACCGACTCCTCCTCAGTATTACCGACAGGACCACTACCGACTCCTCCTCCTCAGTATTACCGACAGGACCACTACCGACTCCTCAGTATTACCGACGGCACCACTACCGACTCCTCCTCCTCAGTATTACCGACAGGACCACTACCGACTCCTCCTCCTCAGTATTACCAACAGGATCACTACCGACTCCCCCTCCTCAGTATTACCGACAGGACCACTACCGACAGGACCACTACCGACTCCTCAGCATTACCGACAGGACCACTACCGTCTCCTCCTCCTCAGTATTACCGACAGGACGACTACCGACTCCTCCTCCTCCTCAGTATTACCGACAGGACGACTACCGACTCCTCCTCCTCAGTATTACCGACAGGACCACTACCGACTCCTCCTCCTCAATATTACCGACACGACCACTACCGACTCCTCCTCCACAGTATTATCGACAGGACCACTACCGACTCCTCCGACTCCTCCTCAGTATTACCGACAGGACCACTACCGACTCCTCAGCATTACCGACAGGACCACTACCGTCTCCTCCTCCTCAGTATTACCGACAGGACGACTACCGACTCCTCCTCCTCCTCCTCAGTATTACCGACAGGACCACTACCGACTCCTCAGTATTACCGACAGGACCACTACAGACTCCTCCTCCTCAGTATTACCGACAGGACCACTACCGACTCCTCCTCCACAGTATTACCGACAGGACGACTACCGACTCCTCCCCCTCCTCAGTATTACCGACAGGACCACTACCGACTCCTCAGTATTACCGACAGGACCACTACAGACTCCTCCTCCTCAGTATTACCGACACGACCACTACCGACTCTTCCGCCACAGTATTACCGACAGGACCACTACCGACTCCTCCGACTCCTCCTCAGTATTACCGACAGGACCACTACCGACTCCTCCTCAGTATTACCGACAGGACCACTACCGACTCCTCCGACTCCTCCTCAGTATTACCGACAGGACCACTACCGACTCCTCCTCAGTATTACCGACAGGACCACTACCGACTCCTCCTCCTCCTCAGTATTACCGACAGGACCACTACCGACAGGACCACTACCGACTCCTCAGTATTACCGACAGGACCACTACCGAGGTGACTCCAGGATGCTGGTCTTCTGGGAAGAGTTCCTCTGTTCAGTCTCAGCGTTAACAGTATAGAGGTGACTCCAGGATGGTGGTCTTCTAGGCAGAGTTCCTCTGTCCAGTCTCAGCGTTAACAGTATAGAGGTGACTCCAGGATGGTGGTCTTCTAGGCAGAGTTCCTCTGTCCAGTGTCAGTGTTCTTTTGCCAGTCTGATATATGGCTTTTTCTTTGCAGCATCCATGAGTCGCCTCTTCACAGTAGTGAAGTAGTGTCCACTATAATACCATGCAGCACACAGTAGTGAAGTAGTGTCCACTATAATACCATGCAGCACACAGTAGTGAAGTAGTGTACACTATAATACCATGCAGCACACAATAGTGAACATACCAGAGACTTGGAGCTCTGTCTGGTGGGGGCTGTGAAGGGTCGTATGCTGGTGGGGGGCTCCTTCTCAATGGAGTGTCTCCTCTGAGGGGAGGGGCGACTGTCAGGCTGGGGAGTCATGGTGATGGGCCGGAACCTAGGGGGTGCTGGAGGGGAGAGAGAGAACAGTGAGATTAGAGTTCAGGAGGAAGGAGAGCGAGAGTTGATTAAGGCAGTTTGATAGTGTAGTGCCCTACATTTGACCAGGGCCCATATAGGACTAAAGTAGTGCCCTACATTTGACCAGGGCCCCATATAGGATTAAAGTAGTGCCCTACATTTGACCAGGGCCCCATTTAGGACTAAAGTAGTGCCCTACATTTGACCAGGGCCCCATATAGGATTAAAGTAGTGCCCTACATTTGACCAGGGCCCCATATAGGACTAAAGTAGTGCCCTACATTTGACCAGGGCCCCATATAGGACTAAAGTAGTGCCCTATATTTGACCAGGGCCCCATATAGGACTAAAGTAGTGCCCTACATTTGACCAGGGCCCATATAGGACTAAAGTAGTGCCCTACATTTGACCAGGGCCCCATATAGGACTAAAGTAGTGCCCTATATTTGACCAGGGCCCCATATAGGACTAAAGTAGTGCCCTACATATGACCAGGGCCCATATAGGACTAAAGTAGTGCAGCATCACTCCTGCTACTTTATTGCACATGTTTTGAACATGCCCCAAACTCTTGGATTTGGTACAAGAACCCTTCTGCCCGTGGAGATGGTACATTTTGCAGTTTTGACAACAGCTACTATGTAATTTCTCCCCTCCTGGGTTTTCTGTTGCCTCATGTTAACTCCACCTTCATCATGTCGGCTAGTAGGGAATTTACCAGCCACGAAGTGTAGCATCATCCATTTCCTTGTATTAATAATCACACAGCTTCAAGACGACACACCGCTTCAACACAGCATAATCACACAGCTTCAACACAGCATAATCACACCGCTTCAAGACGACACACAGCTTCAACACAGCATAATCACACCGCTTCAAGACGACACACAGCTTCAACACAGCATAATCACACCGCTTCAAGACACAGCTTCAACACAGCATAATCACACAGCTTCAACACAGCATAATCACACTGCTTCAAGACGACACACAGCTTCAACACAGCATAATCACACAGCTTCAACACAGCATAATCACACCGCTTCAAGACACAGCTCCAACACACCATAATCACACCGCTTCAAGACGACAACACAGCATAATCGCATAGCTTCAAGACGTCAACACGGCATAATCGCATAGCTTCAAGACGACAACACACAGTAGCACACCCCAGAGGACAACACACCATAAGCACACAGCTTCAAGACGACAACACAGCATAATCGCACAGCTTCAAGACGACAACACAGTAGCACACCCCAGAGGACAACACACCATAAGCACACAGCTTCAAGACGACAACACAGCATAATCGCATAGCTTCAAGACGACAACACACAGTAGCACACCCCAGAGGATAACACACCATAAGCACACAGCTTCAAGACGACAACACAGCATAATCGCACAGCTTCAAGACGACAACACAGTAGCACACCCCAGAGGACAACACACCATAAGCACACAGCTTCAAGACGACAACACACAGTAGCACACCCCAGAGGACAACACAGTAACACACCCCAGACGACAACACACAGTAGCACACCCCAGACGACAACACACCATAATCACACAGCTTCAAGACGACAACACACAGTAACACACCCCCAGACGACAACACACAGTAACACACCCCCAGACGACAACACATCCATTCTCATCAGAACTGCTCGTCTGTCTGAAGAAGCTGCAACAGTTTTGAAAACAACGTGTTTAAAAGGATACTTCAGGATTCTGGCAATGAAGCCTTTTATCTACTTTCCTTAGACTCCGATGAACTCGTGAACACCATTTTAAATGTCTCTGCATGCAGTTTAAAGGAAGATGCTAACTAGCGTTACCACAATGACAAAGTCTATGGTATCAGCTAGTATGCCCCCAGTCATGACTCTAACGCAAGTTAGCATTGGCTCAGGAAACTATTTTCCTTCATACTGGAAGCAGAGACAAGATGAATAGAATCTTCATTGCTTTTTTCAGAGTTGCACCAATGGTGGAAATAACAAGATTGTGTTATAATGCTGTTATAGCATCAAATGGTTGTTAAATGCAACAGAATAAGGGGTTGTTAGAACGCTCATCTGTGTGTGTTCTACTGAGGATGGGTCTCTGGTAGATAACACTGACAGGAGATCTATGATGTCTTTTGGGTGATAAAACCCAAAGAGACCGCATTCCAGAGCATAAGTTAATTTCTCTGTTCTATAAGGTACCAGGGAGAGACGACCCCAGGGCCAGACCCTGGTCTCTACACAAAGAGTACGGTTTTTACAGCAGATACTGTGTCTGCTGTAAAGTATAAGTATCTTCCATACAAATATTAACCTTGTGACCCATGTGTGCGTTGTATTAACCTGATCCCTTATTAATAAGTGAATACAAATATTGTTTAAGTATAACTCTGACTTGTGTGATAAGTTTGTCTCTCCTCATCTGATAGTAAAGAAATTAACCACCACAGAATGCTGGTTTCTGTATAGCACTTTGACGTCAAGTGATGTAAAAAGGGCTTAATCAATACATTTGATTGCTTGATTGGTTGATTGATTAATGTTGCAAAGCAATAACTAACCTGATATTCAGTGGAGTGTGTGGTGTGGTCCAAGTCTGGGTTTAAGGGTCTCTTTTCCAAGCTTAAAAGGATAAACACTCAACATCATAGGCTAGAAAAGGTTGAATACATTGGCCATGCTGTCAATATTGAAGCAACATCTCAAGACATCAGTCAGGAAGTTAAAGCTTGGTCACAAATGGGTTTTCCAAATGGACAATGACCCCAAGTATACTCCCAAAGTTGTGGCTAAAGGGCTTAAGGACAACGAAGTCAAGGTATTGGAGTGGCCATCATAAAGCCCTGACCTCAATCCCATAGAAAATTTGTAGGCAGAACTGGAAAAGCATGTGTGAGCAAGGAAGCCTACAAACCTGACTCAGTTACACCAGCTCTGTCAGGAGGAATGGGCCAAAATTCACCCAACTTATTGTGGGAAGCGTGTGGAAGGCTACCCAAAACATTAGAAGGCAATGCTACCAAATACTAATTGAGTGTATGTAAACTTCTGACCCACTGGGAATGTGATGAAAGAAATAAAATCTGAAATAAATCACTCTACTATTATTCTGACATTTCACATTCTTAAAATAAAGTGGTGATCCTGACTGACCTAAAACAGGGAATTTCTACTAGGATTAAATGTCAGGAATTGTGAAAAACTGAGTTTAAATGTATTTGGCTAAGGTTGTTCCGACTTCAACTGTATATCTATATAAATATAAATCTATATAAATTAAAGTCTGGTATTTGGGTCGAGCTCTGTTAGCGCATATGGGGTGTTTGTGTTGTCTGTATAATCTTTCAAATAAAAATAGCTTGATAGTGCATAGGGTGCCATTTGGGATGTAACAGTAGTGTTCTATACCTCAGGAGCCTTCAAAGAGTGGACAGATCTAGTGTACTAGCTAGTACACATGGTGTTATGTACTTTACCATTCAATAATGTGCATGTTTTCGTGGAATATGGAACAGTTTATAAAATGTTCACTATGAATTCATAAATACAAAGAGATCTATAAAAATAAAAAGAGCGAAAGTATCTTACCGTTCTTCCCCAGGACAGATCCCGGAGACGAGGCGTCCAACATGGATGCTGACAAACTGGAGGAGCTGTGACTGGGCTCATCCTGTTAATGAGGAGATACACATGACTGATGGAGACAGACTACCATTACACAAGAGACTAACCTGCTCCTCGGCAAACATGATCATTTCTGCCACTGGACGACACGAACTAGACGACGACATGAACTAGGCGCTCTGGACGGACGACACGAACTAGACGCTCTGGACGGACGACACGAACTAGACGCTCTGGACGGACGACACGAACTAGACGCTCTGGACGGACGACACTAACTAGACGCTCTGGACAAGACGAACTAGACGCTCTGGACAAGACGAACTAGACGCTCTGGACAAGACGAACTAGACACTCTGGACAAGACGAACTAGACACTCTGGACAAGACGAACTAGACACTCTGGACAAGACGAACTAGACACTCTGGACAAGACGAACTAGACACTCTGGACAAGACGAACTAGACACTCTGGACAAGACGAACTAGACACTCTGGACAAGACGAACTAGACACTCTGGACAAGACGAACTAGACACTCTGGACAAGACGAACTAGACACTCTGGACAAGACGAACTAGACACTCTGGACAAGACGAACTAGACACTCTGGACAAGACGAACTAGACACTCTGGACAAGACGAACTAGACACTCTGGACAAGACGAACTAGACACTCTGGACAAGACGAACTAGACACTCTGGACAAGACGAACTAGACACTCTGGACAAGACGAACTAGACACTCTGGACAAGACGAACTAGACACTCTGGACAAGACGAACTAGACACTCTGGACAAGACGAACTAGACACTCTGGACAAGACGAACTAGACACTCTGGACAAGACGAACTAGACACTCTGGACAAGACGAACTAGACACTCTGGACAAGACGAACTAGACACTCTGGACAAGACGAACTAGACACTCTGGACAAGACGAACTAGACACTCTGGACAAGACGAACTAGACACTCTGGACAAGACGAACTAGACACTCTGGACAAGACGAACTAGACACTCTGGACAAGACGAACTAGACACTCTGGACAAGACGAACTAGACACTCTGGACAAGACGAACTAGACACTCTGGACAAGACGAACTAGACACTCTGGACAAGACGAACTAGACACTCTGGACAAGACGAACTAGACAAGACGAACTAGACACTCTGGACAAGACGAACTAGACACTCTGGATATTGGCTGGATAAAGGACTAGAAACACTTGTTTGTGTGTGCAAGTCAAGAGCTTTCTTGTACTCGTCGTTGTAGAAAAAAGGCTTTTGTGTAAGTGGTGTATGGATAACAAACAATCACGTTCTATCCACACACACACGTACATCGGACTCTGAGCTCTCCAGTTCAGACAGCGTGGGCGCCTTCAGGAGCCTCTTCCTCTGACGCAGAGCCCCTCCCACCCCGGGAGCTGGTGGACAGGACAGGGTGCTGGTGGCGTGCTTCCTGGGGGCATCTGGAGTGAACAAGTCTGTGGGAGGAGTCAGAGGACAGAGGAAAGGTGAACATTAGTCACAGGGAGACAGGAAAATGCAAAAAAATTAAGAAAAAAACCATTGAGTGGGTCTGTCCAAACTTTTGACTCGTACTGGAAACTGTTCAATGCCTAAAATAAGGGGTTAAATACATGTACAAAAATAAATAAATGGTTTCCTGATCTTTATATCTCTCAGATATTTGACAGACACTTCAGAACAAACCTTGGTTTTGGGGGGGGGGGGGGACTGTTGTTCAAGGCGTTTGTACGGGCTAATAGCAGCAAGGCCAACAACACATTAATCAAATCATTATGTATACTGGATATATTTTTTATACTTCAAGGGGTCCTACAATTCTAAATCAAGATTATCTTTGGTATGACCTTCTTTAAAAAATTCCATATAGCTTAGTGGAATTGTATAAACGCTGTACAGAAACACAATGTTTAAAAAGGCACCAGCATTACGATTGGACTCATTGGGTTAAACTGGTTTACCTCTAGAGGCAACATCAATTATTACTGTGAGAAGGAAAACTTCCCTAAATATTGATGATACCGTCAGTAAAGGAGCAAGAGTGAAGCAAATAGGCGCCCACAAAGACAGTTGATTTTACAGATACAATTTGGTAGTATTCTGAAATACATTTCCTCTCATTCAAGTCCAACACTATGTACATCATCTCACACACACACAGGCGAAAGGTGTGAGAGCAGTAATAATACCAGAGCTGCGGTTCAGATCTTGAGGGGTGCTGATGCTTTTGTCTGCTCCTATAGGAGGGAACATCTTCAATATGGTCCTGTCATCATCATCATCATCATCATCAACACTGTATTCCTCCCTAATCATCAGTCTGTGTTACAGTCAGGTCTTTAGTCTGCTCCTATAGAAGGGAACATCTTCAATATGGTCCTATCATCATCATCATCATCATATTCCTCCCTAATCATCAGTCTGTGTTACAGTCAGGTCTTTAGGCTGCTCCTATAGGAGGGAACATCTTCAATATGGTCCTATCATCATCATCATCATCAACACTGTATTCCTCCCTAATCATCAGTCTGTGTTACAGTCAGGTCTTTAGTCTGCTCCTATAGGAGGGAACATCTTCAATATGGTCCTATCATCATCATCATCATCATCATCATCATCAACACTGTATTCCTCCCTAATCATCAGTCTGTGTTACAGTCAGGTCTTTAGTCTGCTCCTATAGGAGGGAACATCTTCAATATGGTCCTATCATCATCATCATCATCATCATCATCATCAACACTGTATTCCTCCCTAATCATCAGTCTGTGTTACAGTCAGGTCTTTAGTCTGCTCCTATAGGAGGGAACATCTTCAATATGGTCCTATCATCATCATCATCATCATCAACACTGTATTCCTCCCTAATCATCAGTCTGTGTTACAGTCAGGTCTTTAGTCTGCTCCTATAGGAAGGAACATCTTCAATATGGTCCTGTCATCAACCCTGTTTCTCACTTTTAAAAAAAAATAAATAAAAAAAAAAAGACACACTACCCCATAATGACAAAGCGAAAACATGTTCAGAAATGTTTGCAAATGTATAAATTTTTTTATTTTTAAAAACACCTTATTTACATAAGTATTCAGACCCTTTGCTATGAGAGTCGAAATTGAGCTCAGGTGCATCCAGTTGCCATTGCTCATCCTTTGACAATGCATGTCAGAGCAAAAACCAAGCCATTGTCTATAGAGCGCCAAGACAGGATTGTGTCGAGGCACAGATCTGGGCACCAAAAAATGTCTGCAACATTGAAGGTTCCCAAGAACACAGTGGCCTCCATCATTCTTAAATGGAAGAAGTTTGGAAACACCAAGACTCTTCCTAGAGCTGGCCACCCGGCCAAACTGAACAATCTGGGAGAAGGGCCTTGGCCAGGGAGGTGACCAAGAACCCGATGGCCACTATGACAGAGCTACAGAGTTCCTTTGTGGAGATGGGAGAATCTTCCAGAACGACAACCATCTCTGCAGCACTCAACCAATCAGGCCTTTATGGTAGAGTGGCCAGATGAAAATCACTCTTCAGTAAAAGACACATGACAACCTTCTTGGAGTTTGCCAAAAGGCACCTAAAGACTCTCAGAACATGAGACAAGATACTCTGGTCTGATGAAACCAATATTGAACTCTTTGGCCTGAATGCCAAGAGTCACGACTGGATGAAACCTGGCACCATCCCTACGGTGAAACATGGTGGTAGCAGCGTCATGCTGTGTGGATGTTTTTCAGCGGCAGGGACTGGGAGAATAGTCAGGATCGAGGGAAAGATGGAGCAAAGTATTGACAGATTCTTGATGAAAACCTGCTCCAAAGCCCTTGAGTGGCCCAGCCAGAGCCCGGACTTGAACCCAATCGAATATCTCTGGAGAAACCAGAAAATAGCTGTGCAGCAACACTCCCTATCCAACATGACAGAGCTTGAGAGGATCTGCAGAGAAGAAAAGGAGAAACTCCCCAAATACAGATGTGCCAAGCTTGTAGCATCATACTTAAGACTCAAGGCTGAAATCGCTGTCAAAGGTGCTTCAACAAAGTACTGAGTAAAGGGTCTGAATACTTATGTAAAGGTGATATTTCAGTTTTTGCTTTGTCATTATGGGGTATTGTGATGTCATTATGGGGTATTGTGTATAGATTGATGAGTGAAAAAACTATTTAATAAATTTTAGAAAAAGGTTGTAACGTAACAAAATGTGGAAAAAGTCAAGGGGTCTGAACACTTTCCCAAGGCACTGTATACCATAGTGAATCAAGGTGACGGACAGGCCAGGCAGGCAGCCTTTAGTGTTACAGGGTAATCGGTCCCCTCTAGGAAGCACTTTAGTCAGCACTGCACTAACCATACCTAATCATAATATAACCCTACCCCACCATACCCCTAAACCTACCTGAACCCCCACCATAATATAACCCAACCATTACCCTACCCAACCATCACCCCAACCCACCATTACCCCACCCAACCATCACCCCGCCCAACCCAACCATTACCCAACTCAACCTTCACCCCACCCCACCCAAACATCACCTCGCACAACCCAACCATCACCCCACACAACCCAACCATCACCCCACACAACCCAACCATCACCCCACACAACCCAACCATCACCCCACACAACCCAACCATCACCCCACACAACCCAACCATCACCCCACACAACCCAACCATCACCCCACACAACCCAACCATCACCCCTTACTTTAAAGCATATCTGTCTGTGTTTGGGTCTGAACCTGGTAGATTTGAACATGACATTCATCAGATGGGGGTGATATTGTCAGAGTAATTTAATAAACAAGGGAAAAGGTGATTTGACTTACTGAATTGGAGTTCGCAAGTGTGCCTGCTCCACTTAGCCAGCACTGGGAGTGTAGGCTGCATCATGTTAGCTCCACTAACTCACTGCTAGCCTGCACTGGGAGTGTAGGCTGCATCATGTTAGCTCCACTAACTCACTGCTAGCCTGCACTGGGAGTCTGGGCTGCATCATGTTAGCTCCACTAACTCACTGCTAGCCTGCACTGGGAGTCTGGGCTGCATCATGTTAGCTTCACTAACTCACTGCTAGCCTGGGAGTCTGGGCTGTATCATGTTAGCTCCACTAACTCACTGCTAGCCTGCACTGGGTGTCTGGGCTGTATCATGTTAGCTCCACTAACTCACTGCTAGCCTGTACTGGGAGTCTGGGCTGCATCATGTTAGCTTCACTAACTCACTGCTAGCCTGGGAGTCTGGGCTGTATCATGTTAGCTCCACTAACTCACTGCTAGCCTGTACTGGGAGTCTGGGCTGTATCATGTTAGCTCCACTAACTCACTGCTAGCCTGTACTGGGAGTCTGGGCTGTATCATGTTAGCTCCACTAACTCACTGCTAGCCTGGGAGTCTGGGCTGTATCATGTTAGCTCCACTAACTCACTGCTAGCCTGCACTGGGTGTCTGGGCTGTATCATGTTAGCTCCACTAACTCACTGCTAGCCTGGGAGTCTGGGCTGCATCATGTTAGCTTCACTAACTCACTGCTAGCCTGGGAGTCTGGGCTGCATCATGTTAGCTCCACTAACTCACTGCTAGCCTGGGAGTCTGGGCTGCATCATGTTAGCTCCACTAACTCACAACTAGCCTGGGAGTCTGGGCTGCATCACGTTAGCTCCACTAACTCACTGCTAGCCTGCTAGCTGTCTGAATTGCCGTACATCCGGCTCACCTTGCTACTCACTAGACCCTATGATCACTCATACATGCCTCTCCCTAATGTCATCATGCCTTGTCTATTGCGGTTTTGGTTAGTAATTTTTGTGTTATTTCACTGTAGAGCCTCCAGCCCTGCTCAATACGGCTAAACCTAGCCCTTCTGTTCCACCATCCACACATGCCGTGACTTAAGCCAGGTTAACTGGTGCCCCTAGAGACAAAACCTGTCATCGTCACTCAATGCCTAGGCTTACCTCCACTGTACTCACATCCTACCATACCCTTGTCTGTACATTAAGCCTTGAATCTATTCCTCCGCGCCCACAAATCTGTTCCTTTTACTCTGCTCCGAACGCACGAAACGACCAGTTCTTTTAGCCTTTAGCCGTACCCTTATCCTACTCCTCCTCAGGTGATGTGGAGGTTAACCCAGGGACCTGTAGCCCCAGTACTACACCTATTCCCTAGACTTCTATAACCATAAAAGCCTTGGTTTCATGCATGTTAACATCAGAAGCATCCTCCCTAAGTTTGTTTTATTCACTGCTTTAGTACACTCCGCCAACTCTGATGTCCTAGCCGAGCCTTAGGAAGGCCACCAAAACTCCTGAAATTTCCATCCCCAACTACAACATTTTCCGACAAGATAGAGTTGCAATCTACTGCATAGAATGCCTGCATAGTTCTGTCACGCTATCCAGGTCTGTGCACAAACAATTCGAGCTTCTACTTTTAAATATCCACCTTTCCAGAAATAATTCTCACTGTTGCCGCTTGTTACAGACCCCCGTCAGCCCCCACCTGTGCCCTGGAAACCATTTGTGAATTGATTGCTTGCCCCCCCATCTTCAGTATTCGTACTGCTAGGTGACCTAAACTGGGATATGCTTAACACCCTGGCCATCCTACAATCTAAATTAGATGCCCTCAATCTCACAAATTATCAAGGAACCTACCAGGTATACAAATTATAATCTGTGACAATAATATAATAATGTGTCATATGTGGGAATGAAATGGAGTGAGGGTCAACTTTTGTGTAACACCGGCCGAGCCGGGCCGCGTCCCGGCTGCATCCGAGCGTGTGTGTCCTGCTCACCCAGGCGGTGGCGTCGGGTCACGTCAGGTGAAACAGGCCGTAGCTTCCTCTCCTGTTTGATGCCCTCTAAGAGACGCTCATGTAGGGTCTGCGGCCACGCAGGGTGAGGCTTCAACTTCCTTCCAGTAACCTACAAGTAGACAGACAAGCAGATAATGAATTCTGTGCAGGAGGCTCATCAACCATCCACAATAAAAACATGTACTGAAGCAACATACTGAAGCAGCTGCCCTTCCTTTCAATTCAACAAAACTGGATTCATCCCCTTAGGAGCAAGAAGGCGTCACAAGGGCAATAATTACAGTCTAGAGCGTACAACTGTGCTCTCAGTCGTAGCAATAGGAGGCTGCCAGACACACCATCTTCCCAATTCATCCTCCTCATCATCATCAGGTCTGTCGTAGCACAGCAGCTGGGTCTGACGCACTAGACTATTTAAAATCGCGACCAATGTGAAAAAGGTCTGCACCATAGACATGCATGCTTTCACATTTCATATTGTTTATAATATACATAATTGAACAGCACTCCCAGGGTTGAGAGGTGGTCAGAGACCAGGTCAGGACTCCCAGGGTTGAGAGGTGGTCAGAGACCAGGTCAGGACTCCCAGGGTTGAGAAGTGGTCAGAGACCAGGTCAGGACTCACAGGGTTGAGAGGTGGTCAGAGACCAGGTCAGGACTCACAGGGTTGAGAGGTGGTCGGGAGCGGATGAAGTCCAGGATGACCTCATGAGCGCTCTTTAACTTGGGAGGGATGTCTCCATTCACCTGGAGTAACAACACATCAGAACAGGAGCGGTAGTGAGTACACACACACAAAATGCTAACGTCAGCTGTTATTGTAATGGAGAGAGGTTAGAATGTCTTGGGATTTTCATATTTGTAGATGAACTCTCTCACTCATTCAAGACTATCCGTAATCATGGTAGAGAGAATCCACATGAACGGACAAGTGTTAAGAAACATATTCTATTGTATTGTCACTTTTCTTGTAAATAACAATACATTATTTACCATCCATTTCTATTGGGCAGAAAGTAATCTGAAACTAATCGAAACAGCAAACGCATCCAAAAAGTTGGATGTAATCATTGGAATGTGAGACCAAACACTGAAGTTGGATGTAATCATTGGAATGTGAGACCAAACACTGAAGTTGGATGTAATCATTGGAATGTGAGACCAAACACTGAAGTTGGATGTAATCATTGGAATGTGAGACCAAACACTGAAGTTGGATGTAATCATTGGAATGTGAGACCAAACACTAAAGTTGGATGTAATCATTGGAATGTGAGACCAAACACTAAAGTTGGATGTAATCATTGGAATGTGAGACCAAACACTAAAGTTGGATGTAATCATTGGAATGTGAGACCAAACACTGAAGTTGGATGTAGTCATTGGAATGTGAGACCAAACACTAAAGTTGGATGTAATCATTGGAATGTGAGACCAAACACTAAAGTTGGATGTAATCATTGGAATGTGAGACCAAACACTAAAGTTGGATGTAATCATTGGAATGTGAGACCAAACACTAAAGTTGGATGTAATCATTGGAATGTGAGACCAAACACTAAAGTTGGATGTAATCATTGGAATGTGAGACCAAACACTAAAGTTGGATGTAATCATTGGAATGTGAGACCAAACACTAAAGTTGGATGTAATCATTGGAATGTGAGACCAAACACTAAAGTTTGATGTAATCATTGGAATGTGAGACCAAACACTGAAGTTGGATGTAATCATTGGAATGTGAGACCAAACACTAAAGTTGGATGTAATCATTGGAATGTGAGACCAAACACTAAAGTTTGATGTAATCATTGGAATGTGAGACCAAACACTAAAGTTGGATGTAATCATTGGAATGTGAGACCAAACACTAAAGTTGGATGTAATCATTGGAATGTGAGACCAAACACTAAAGTTGGATGTAATCATTGGAATGTGAGACCAAACACTAAAGTTCGATGTAATCATTGGAATGTGAGACCAAACACTGAAGTTGGATGTAATCATTGGAATGTGAGACCAAACACTAAAGTTTGATGTAATCATTGGAATGTGAGACCAAACACTAAAGTTTGATGTAATCATTGGAATGTGAGACCAAACACTAAAGTTTGATGTAATCATTGGAATGTGAGACCAAACACTAAAGTTGAGTCGTTTAATACTGATGTGTTCTGAGAAAATGAAAATATATTTATTCATGTCACTGGAGTGCTGAGGTTTAGAGGGTCTAAACCACTAGTTAAGGGTTAGAGGAGGAAGGTATATAGTGGAGGGTCTAGACCACTAGTTAAGGGTTAGAGGAGGAAGGTATATAGTGGAGGGTCTAAACCACTAGTTAAGGGTTAGAGGAGGAAGGTATATAGTGGAGGGTCTAGACCACTAGTTAAGGGTTAGAGGAGGAAGGTATATAGTGGAGGGTCTAGACCACAAGTTAAGGGTTAGAGGAGGAAGGTATATAGTGGAGGGTCTAGACCACAAGTTAAGGGTTAGAGGAGGAAGGTATATAGTGAAGGGTCTAAACCAAAAATTAAGGGTTATAGGAGGAAGGTAGATAGTGGAGGGTCTAGACCACTAGTTAAGGGTTAGAGGAGGAAGGTAGATAGTGGAGGGTCTAGACCACTAGTTAAGGGTTAGAGGAGGAAGGTATATAGTGGAGGGTCTAGACCACTAGTTAAGGGTTAGAGGAGGAAGGTATATAGTGGAGGGTCTAGACCACTAGTTAAGGGTTAGAGGAGGATGGTATATAGTGGAGGGTCTAAACCACTAGTTAAGGGTTAGAGGAGGAAGGTATGTAGTGGAGGGTCTAGACCACTAGTTAAGGGTTAGAGGAGGAAGGTATATAGTGGAGGGTCTAGACCACTAGTTAAGGGTTAGAGGAGGAAGGTATATAGCGGAGGGTCTAGACCACTAGTTAAGGGTTATAGGAGGAAGGTATATAGTGGAGGGTCTAGACCACTAGTTAAGGGTTAGAGGAGGAAGGTAGATAGTGGAGGGTCTAGACCACTAGTTAAGGGTTAGAGGAGGAAGGTATATAGTGGAGGGTCTAGACCACTAGTTAAGGGTTAGAGGAGGAAGGTATATATAGTGGAGGGTCTAGACCACTAGTTAAGGGTTAGAGGAGGAAGGTACATGACGTTTACATTATGTCAGGATGTGTCACTGAGGGAGAGAGGGTAATGTATAACGTTTACATTATGTCAGGATATGTCACTGAGGGAGAGAGGGTAATGTATAACGTTTACATTATGTCAGGATGTGTCACTGAGGGAGAGAGGGTAATGTATAACGTTTACATTATGTCAGGATATGTCACTGAGGGAGAGAGGGTAATGTATAACGTTTACATTATGTCAGGATGTGTCACTGAGGGAGAGAGGGTAATGTATAACGTTTACGTTATGTCAGGATATGTCACTGAGTGAGAGAGGGTAATGTATAACGTTTACATTATGTCAGGATGTGTCACTGAGGGAGAGAGGGTAATGTATAACGTTTACATTATGTCAGGATATGTCACTGAGGGAGAGAGGGTAATGTATAACGTTTACATTATGTCAGGATATGTCACTGAGGGAGAGAGGGTAATGTAACACTACACATACAGCGCATTTGGAAAGTTGTGCCCCACCCTATGAGACAACCAATCAAATAACAGCAAAGCTGTTAAGAAGCCTCTTTTGGACCTAGAATATGCGCTCTGGTAGAGCTTGCCATATGGTAGCGGAGAGAAGTCTATGACTAGGGTGGCTGGAGCCTGAGAATTTTTAGGGCTTTCCGATGACCGCCTTGTACAGAGGTCCTGGATGGCAGGAAGCTTGGCCCCAGTGATGTACTGGGCTGTACGCACTACCTTCTGTAGTGCCTTGCGGTCGGAGGCAGAGCAGTTAGCATAGCCATTCCGGATGCTCTCGATGGTGCAGCTGTAGAACCTTTTGAGGAACAGAGGACTCATGCTAAATCTTTTCAGTCTCCTGAGGGGGAATAGGTTGTGTCGTGCCCTCTTCACGACTGTCTTGGTGTGCTTGGACCATGTTAGTTTGTTGGTGATGTGGACGCCAAGGAACTTGAAGCTCTCAACCTGCTCCACTGCAGCCCAGTCGATGAGAATGGGGGCATGCTCAGTCCTCTCTTTCCTGAAGTCCACAATCATCTCTTTTGTCTTGATCACGTTGAGGAAGAGGTTGTTATTCTAGCAACACCCGGCCGGGTCTGACCTCCTCCTTATAGGCTGTCTCGTTGTTGTCAGAGATCAGGCCTACCACTGTTGTGTCATCAGCAAACTTAATGGTGGTTTTGGAGTCGTGCCTGGCCGTGCAGTCGTGGGTGAACAGGAAGTACAGAAGGGGGCTGAGCACACACCCCTGAGGGGCCCCTGTGATGAGGATAAGCGTGGCAGATGTGTTGTTACCTACCCTCACCACCTGGGGGCGGCCCGTCGGGAAGTCCAGGATCCAGTTGCAGAGGGAGGTGTGTTTAGTCCCCGGGTCCTTAGCTTAGTGATGAGTTGAGGGCACTATGGTATTGAATGCTGAGCTGTAGTCAATGGCAGTGTGGAGTGCAATAAAGATTGCATAATTTGGGCCCCCTAGTGGCGCAGGGTTCTAAGGCACTGCATCTCAGTGCAATGTACGTCACTACAGTCCCTGGTTCAATTCGAGGATGTATCACATCCGGCTGTGATTGGGACTCCAATAGGGCGGCGTACAATTGACCCAGCGTTGTCTGGGTTTGGCCGTTATTGTAAATAAGAATTTGTTCTTAACCGACTTGCCTGAATACTTTCCGAATGTATGAAAAACATCAGGACCCAGAAAGCATCTGAAGAGTAGAAAAGCTGATCCAGGATCCAATCATATGTCACACGCTTCGTAAACAACAGGTGTAGACTAACAAGTTACATGAAAATAGCATGAGCTCCTCCTGTCCAACCAATCTTATTCATTATGATCTGAATTATCATCTGAAAGGCAAAACTAAAATCACAGAGCAGGACTCTGCAACGTTTCATAAATACGAGCTCAGCGACGTGGAACCGGGCTGACAGATGAGACCCTCCCTTCACGATGACTTAAACCAAGATCCGTCATTCCTCTAAGGTGATATTCTTCATGTTTAAGTCCCTCACCATGACGTTCCGTAGTTTGTATCGTTTGAAGCGGATGTCATCCATCAGCATCTCATAAGGTGTGAGCTGGAACTCTACAGGTAGAGGGCTGTACTGTCTCTCCTGGACCTTCCTCAGCTTGACCCCGTTACGCAGGTCACCCATCACCTGCATCCAGAACTTAGCCTGAGGGACACAGGATAATAGCGGTTCATTTAATTTCTAACTCAATTCAGAAAGTAAACCAAATTTCAATTCTACATTTTCCTCATTTTACAGAATTGGAATGCAACTTTCAGTGTACTTCCTGAATTGAAATTGACCCCAAACACAGACAATAGTATCAACATTTAGAGCTTTACAGTATCTAGGTGTCAAGTATCAGAACTGTTCCTGTGTTGAGCGATAAGAGAATTATGGTCTTTCTTACCACACCCTCGCAGTCTGTCTTACCACACCCTCGGGGTCTTTCTTACCACACCCTCGGGGTCTTTCTTACCACACCCTCGGGGTCTTTCTTACCACACCCTCGGGGTCTGTCTTACCACACCCTCGGGGTGTGTCTTACCACACCGGATTCTGAAAAAGTGATGCTGGGACTTTTAGCGCCCGCTACATTAGGCTACGCTTACCCAGTCAGCGTTCTGTAGCTCGTTGACATCTCTGGTGGGTTCCTCTCCAGTGTCTCGCTCCATCCGCCGCAGGTTCTACAAGGGGGAAGACATGAATGGAGAGCGTGAGAGGTGATCTGTTTAATACACTGTGGGAGTTATGTTGCTCTGGGTCAGCACCAGAAGGTCATGGGCAGTGTTATTTATCCGTTGTATGTCTGGCACACTTCTACATCAATACGTTTTCATGTGATGAGGATGTCAGATCTTGTTCCAGCAGACAGTCCTCATTGAACTTCTGAGTGGGGGTAAAGCAAAGTGGAACTAAATGTTAGACATTTTAAAAATGTCTATCAGCTCCTCACTACACCACTGGTTGTCACAGCAGAGCCCCACTGGGATATACATCTCCGGATATATTGTCCAAGTCTACACAGCCAGCTGGGTTCAGAGTATATTGCGCAGACAGGATTAAAGAACTCGGAGGAAAAAGGTGGAGGTGTACGTCACGATTAACTACTCATGGTGCGGTAACGAACACGAACTCCAGTCCTTTCGTTTAACCAACCTAGAACACCTCAAATCAAATGCCGACCGCATTACCTCCCGAGAGAGTTCTCTTCGGTCATCGTCATAGCCGTGTATACTCTTCCTCAAGCTGATACCACGAAGGCGCTCAAGAAAACACACTGGATTTTGTTCAAACTGGAAACCGCATATCCTGAGGCCACATTTCTTGTAACTGTGGAGTCCTCGTACTAAGAACTAGTTAACACTGGTCTGACCAATTGGAATCTTCAAGATTGTTTCCCTGTCCACATGAATAAAACAATCCCATTTTGTTACAGCCTTATTCTAAAATGGATTAAACAAAAATCTGCAAACTACACACAATACTCCATAACAAAGCGACATTAAGAAATGTATTTAATTTAAAAACAGAAATAACTTATGTTCATAAGTATTCAGACCCTTTGCTATGAGACTGTAAATTGAGCTCAGGTGCATCCTGTTTCCATTGATCATCCTTGAGATGTTTCAACAACTTGATTCAAGTCCACCTGTGGTAAATTCAATTGATTGGACATGATTTGTAAAGGCACACACCTGTCCATATAAGGTCCCACAGTTGCATGTCAGAGCAAAAACCAAGCCGTGAGGTCAAAGGAATTGTCCGTAGAGCTCCAAGACAGGATTGTGTCGAGGCACAGATCTAGTGAAGGGTACCAAAACACTTCTGCAGCATTGAAGGTCCCCAAGAACACAGTGGCCTCCATCATTCTTAAATGGAAGAAGTTTGGAACCACCTAGACTCTTCCTAGAGCTGGCCACCCGGCCAAACTGAGCAATTGGGGGAGAAGGGCCATGGTCAGGGAGGTGACCAAGAATCCGATGATTACTCTGACAGAGGTCTAGAGTTGCTCTGTGGAGATGGGAGAACTTTCCAGAAGGACAACCATCTCTGCAGCACTCCACCAATCAGGCCTTTATGGTAGAGTGACCAGACGGAAGCCACTCTTCAGTAGAAAGGCACATGACAGCCCGTTTGGAATTTGCCATAAGGCACCTAAAGGACTGTCAGACCATGAGAAACAAGATTCTCTGGTCTGATGAAACCAAAATTGAACTCTTTGGCCTGAATGCCAAGCGTCACGTCAGGAGGAACCCTGGCACCATCCCTACGGTGAAGCATGGTGGTGGCAGCATCATGCTGTAGGGATGTTTTTCAGCAGCAGGGACCAGGAGACTAGTCAGGAACGAAGCAAAGATGAACGGAGCAAAGTACAGAGAGATCCTTGATGAAAACCTGCTCCAGTCTCAAGACCTTGAAAGGTGAATCTTCACCCCAGTCTAACAGGATAACAACCCACAGCCAAGACAACGCAGGAGTGGCTTCAGGACAAGTCTCAGAATGTCCTTGAGTGACCCAGCCAGAGCCTGGACTTGAACGCATAGAAGAATGGGAGAAACTCCCCAAATGCAGGTGTAGCGTCATACCCAATAAGAATCGAGGCTGTAATCTCTGCCAAAGGCGCTTCAACAGGGAGGGACGGCGAGAGGAGAGGGACGGCGGGAGAGAGGGAGGGACGGCGGGAGAGAGGGAGGGACGGCGGGAGAGAGGGAGGGGAGGCGAGGGGAGGCAGGAGAGAGGGAGGGGAGGCGGGAGAGAGGGAGGGGAGGCGAGGGACGGCGGGAGAGGGGGAGGGGAGGCGAGGCACGGCGGGAGGAGAGGCGAGGGACGGCGGGAGGAGAGAGGGAGGGGAGGGGAGGGACGGCGGGAGGAGAGAGGGAGGGGAGGTGAGGGACGGCAGGAGGAGAGAGGGAGGGGAGGTGAGGGACGGCGGGAGGAGAGAGGGAGATAAGGTGAGGGATGGCGGGAGGAGAGAGGGGAAGAGATGTAAGGTAAAGCAGGAGAAAGTAGTAGCTTAATCCGACTGCAGTCAGAGCAGCCAGGTGACACACAGCAGCCAGGTGACACACAGCTACACACAGCAGCCAGGTTACACACAGCTACACACAGCAGCCAGGTTACACGCAGCAGCCAGGTTACACACAGCAGCCAGGTTACACACAGCTACACACAGCAGCCAGGTGACACACAGCAGCCAGGTTACACACAGCTACACACAGTAGCCAGGTTACACACAGCTACACACAGCAGCCAGGTTACACACAGCAGCCAGGTTACACACAGCAGCCAGGTTACACACAGCAGCCAAGTGACACACAGCAGCCAAGTGACACACAGCAGCCAAGTGACACACAGCAGCCAAGTGACACACAGCAGCCAAGTGACACAGTTACACACAGCAGCCAGGTGACACACAGCAGCCAAGTGACACAGTTACACACAGCAGCCAGGTTACACACAGCAGTCAGGTTACACACAGTTACACACAGCAGCCAGGTTACACACAGCAGCCAGGTTACACACAGTTACACACAGCAGCCAGGTGACACACAGCAGCCAGGTTACACACAGTAGCCAGGTTACACACAGCTACACACAGCAGCCAGGTTACACAAAGCAGCCAGGTTACACACAGCAGCCAGGTTACACACAGCTACACACAGCAGCCAGGTTACACACAGCAGCCAGGTTACACACAGTAGCCAGGTTACACACAGCAGCCAGGTTACACACAGCTACACACAGCAGCCAGGTTACACACAACACAGGTTACACACAGCAGCCAGGTTACACACAGCAACCAGGTTACACACAGCTACACACAGCAGCCAGGTTACACACAGCTACACACAGTAGCCAGGTTACACACAGCAACCAGGTTACACACAGCTACACACAGCAGCCAGGTTACACACAGCTACACACAGTAGCCAGGTTACACACAGCAGCCAGGTTTCACACAGCAGCCAGGTTACACACAGCAGCCATGTTACACACAGCTACACACAGCAGCCATGTTACACACAGCTACACACAGCAGCCAGGTTACACACAGCTACACACAGCAGCCAGGTTTCACACAGCAGCCAGGTTACACACAGCAGCCAGGTTACACACAGCAGCCAGGTTACACACAGCAGCCAGGTTACACACAGTTACACACAGCAGCCAGGTTTCACACAGCAGCCAGGTTACACACAGCAGCCAGGTTACACACAGCAGCCAGGTTACACACAGCTACACACAGCAGCAAGGTTACACACAGCAGCCAGGTTACACACAGCTACACACAGCAGCAAGGTTACACACAGCTACCCACAGCAGCCAGGTTACACACAGCAGCCAGGTTACACACAGCAGCCAGGTTACACACAGCAGCCAGGTTACACACAGCAGCCAGGTTACACACAGCTACACACAGCAGCCAGGTTACACACAGCAGCCAGGTTACACACAGCTACACACAGCAGCCAGGTTACACACAGCAGCCAGGTTACACACAGCTACACACAGCAGCCAGGTTACACACAGCTACACACAGCAGCCAGGTTTCACACAGCAGCCGGGTTACACACAGCAGCCGGGTTACACACAGCAGCCGGGTTACACACAGCAGCCAGGTGACACACAGCAGCCAAGTGACACACAGTTACACACAGCAGCCAAGTGACACACAGCAGCCAGGTTACACACAGCAACTAGGTTACACACAGCAACTAGGTTACACACAGCAACTAGGTTACACACAGCAACCAGGTTACACACAGCAACCAGGTTACACACAGCAACCAGGTTACACACAGCAACCAGGTTACACACAGCAACCAGGTTACACACAGCAACCAGGTTACACACAGCAGCCAGGTTACAAATGGTGTAGGGAAGGAGAGGAAGCCACTGTAGACTATTTAGATACAGCACAGAGACCTCCCAGTGTCCTTTGCCTCACTGACCAAGTTAAACCAGATAGTCCCCTGCTGTCATCCCAGCATGCCTTGGGCTTCCCTCGGACTGGCTGCTGACTGTGCGGTGGACTCAACCCCGTTGGAAACGCTCCCTTGTGAATCATTAATCTGTTGAAACTCTCAAATTGATCATTCATCTCCTTACCGACTCAGTGAACTAATGTAAACGGTCTAGCAGTAACTAGGCTAATTAGTTTGGACCAGGAACCCTTTCTGAATAGGGAGAAACCTGGACAGTGCTTTCTGGTCAAATATGGATAAACTGACAACACCAAGCAGCTTTGTCTCCTTTTGGAGATGTGCCTTGCCTGGTTAAGATCCTCATTCTGAGCAGGTCTGCAGAATATGGGATCATTCTAGCTAATTGATCATTGAAACACTTCTACTGTTAGAGCTGTTGATCAGACTCCGGGCCTCTCCAACACACATTATGTCAAACTGATCAGCTGCTGCAGAGTCAGGTACCTCACCTCTTCAGTGAGTAAGGGATTGGGTGAATAAACGTGTCAGGTACCTCACCTCTTTGGCACTCCTGATCTTCTCCAGGAAGGTGCTTAGCTCTCTGGTCTCGGCGTAGAGCGCCCGACACACAGCCTGGTAGTGGTTAGGGGCATCAGAGGGGCTGGGCAGGTGGGACGTACACAGCTGGGAGAAGGAGGAGGGACGGCAGACAAGGTCATATACTGATAATTTAATGTATACACGGATCATTACAGGAAGGAGCTTGAGATGACAGCTCAGAACAGAGTGTGACGGAGAGAGGTTGTTGATGGATGATGTTCCCTAGCAACGGGCTCTAGTAAGTAATCCATTATCAGGACAATATCATTTAGAACACACATAAAAAATGCAATACATTAGGAAAGTATTCAGACCCTAAATTGTATTTGTCACATGCGCTGAATACAATCTGACTGAAATGTTTACTTACCAAGCTCTCAACCAACAATGTAGTTCAAGAAAAGAGTTGATTATAAAAATATATTTTTATATATATATATATATATATCTATCTAAATCAAAAGGTAAAAAGCAATTTACAAAACAATAACGAGGCTACATACAGGGGGCACAGGTTGGTAACGAGGCTACATACAGGGGGCACGGGTTGGTAACGAGGCTACATACAGGGGGCACGGGTTGGTAACGAGGCTACATACAGGGGGCACGGGTTGGTAACGAGGCTACATACAGGGGGCACGGGTTGGTAACGAGGCTACATACAGGGGGCACGGGTTGGTAAGGAGGCTACATACAGGGGGCACGGGTTGGTAACGAGGCTACATACAGGGGGCACAGGTTGGTAACGAGGCTACATACAGGGGGCACAGGTTGGTAACGAGGCTACATACAGGGGGCACAGGTTGGTAACGAGGCTACATACAGGGGGCACAGGTTGGTAACGAGGCTACATACAGGGGGCACAGGTTGGTAACGAGGCTACATACGGGGGCACAGGTTGGTAACGAGGCTACATACAGGGGGCACAGGTTGGTAACGAGGCTACATACAGGGGGCACGGGTTGGTAACGAGGCTACATACAGGGGGCACAGGTTGGTAACGAGGCTACATACAGGGGGCACAGGTTGGTAACGAGGCTACATACAGGGGGCACAGGTTGGTAACGAGGCTACATACAGGGGGCACAGGTTGGTAACGAGGCTACATACAGGGGGCACAGGTTGGTAACGAGGCTACATACGGGGGGCACAGGTTGGTAACGAGGCTACATACGGGGGGCACAGGTTGGTAACGAGGCTACATACGGGGGCACAGGTTGGTAACGAGGCTACATACAGAGGGTAACGGTATGGTAACGAGGCTACATACAGAGGGTAACGGTATGGTAACGAGGCTACATACAGGGGGCACCGGTATGGTAACGAGGCTACATACAGGGGGCACAGGTATGGTAACGAGGCTACATACAGGGGGCACAGGTTGGTAACGAGGCTACATACAGGGGGCACAGGTTGGTAACGAGGCTACATACAGGGGGCACAGGTTGGTAACGAGGCTACATACAGGGGGCACAGGTTGGTAACGAGGCTACATACAGGGGGCACAGGTTGGTAACGAGGCTACATACAGGGGGCACAGGTTGGTAACGAGGCTACATACAGGGGGCACAGGTTGGTAACGAGGCTACATACAGGGGGCACAGGTTGGTAACGAGGCTACATACAGGGGGCACAGGTTGGTAACGAGGCTACATACAGGGGGCACAGGTTGGTAACGAGGCTACATACAGGGGGCACAGGTTGGTAACGAGGCTACATACAGGGGGCACAGGTTGGTAACGAGGCTACATACAGGGGGCACAGGTTGGTAACGAGGCTACATACAG
Source organism: Oncorhynchus clarkii lewisi (assembly GCF_045791955.1). Lineage (NCBI taxonomy): Eukaryota > Metazoa > Chordata > Actinopteri > Salmoniformes > Salmonidae > Oncorhynchus > Oncorhynchus clarkii. The sequence continues at coordinate 1,333,994 of NC_092178.1, read as the reverse complement.
GGGGCACAGGTTGGTAACGAGGCTACATACAGGGGGCACAGGTTGGTAACGAGGCTACTTACAGGGGGCACAGGTTGGTAACGAGGCTACATACGGGGGCACAGGTTGGTAACGAGGCTACATACAGAGGGTAAAGGTATGGTAACGAGGCTACATACAGAGGGTAACGGTATGGTAACGAGGCTACATACAGGGGGCACCGGTATGGTAACGAGGCTACATACAGGGGGCACAGGTATGGTAACGAGGCTACATACAGGGGGCACAGGTTGGTAACGAGGCTACATACAGGGGGCACAGGTTGGTAACGAGGCTACATACAGGGGGCACAGGTTGGTAACGAGGCTACATACAGGGGGCACAGGTTGGTAACGAGGCTACATACAGGGGGCACAGGTATGTAACGAGGCTACATACAGGGGGCACAGGTATGGTAACGAGGCTACATACAGGGGGCACAGGTTGGTAACGAGGCTACATACAGGGGGCACAGGTTGGTAACGAGGCTACATACAGGGGGCACAGGTTGGTAACGAGGCTACATACAGGGGGCACAGGTTGGTAACGAGGCTACATACAGGGGGCACAGGTTGGTAACGAGGCTACATACAGGGGGCACAGGTTGGTAACGAGGCTACATACAGGGGGCACAGGTTGGTAACGAGGCTACATACAGGGGGCACAGGTTGGTAACGAGGCTACATACAGGGGGCACAGGTTGGTAACGAGGCTACATACAGGGGGCACAGGTTGGTAACGAGGCTACATACAGGGGGCACAGGTTGGTAACGAGGCTACATACAGGGGGCACAGGTTGGTAACGAGGCTACATACAGGGGGCACAGGTTGGTAACGAGGCTACATACAGGGGGCACAGGTTGGTAACGAGGCTACATACAGGGGGCACAGGTTGGTAACGAGGCTACATACAGGGGGCACAGGTTGGTAACGAGGCTACATACAGGGGGCACAGGTTGGTAACGAGGCTACATACAGGGGGCACAGGTTGGTAACGAGGCTACATACAGGGGGCACAGGTTGGTAACGAGGCTACATACAGGGGGCACAGGTTGGTAACGAGGCTACATACAGGGGGCACAGGTTGGTAACGAGGCTACATACAGAGGGTAACGGTATGGTAACGAGGCTACATACAGAGGGTAACGGTATGGTAACGAGGCTACATACAGAGGGTAACGGTACAGAGTCAATGTGCGGCGGTTGTTGGGGAATAATCAGATGTTTTATATTCATCATATGTTTGTAAGTTACTTCTCATCAGAATGTGTTTTGTATAATACTGTGGCGGGGTTGCAGTATCTGTTCTCTGTCAAGACTAAGTTATTTGGGCCGCAGAGAGGGGAGAGGTCAAGCGTGGATCTCTTGGCTCCACAATGTCTGTGTGCCAGTAAATGTGTCTCTGTGATCTTGTCAAGATAGGATGGATTTGATATATGGCTGTTGATATGGAGGATTTGTTTATGGAGTTTGAGAAAATAACATAGTTTAGGAGACAAAGCTGAATGATAAATTATGGCCAATGCTGTCTGGCTATGTGTGTGTCTTTGCTATAAAGGATCTCATTTGCAATGTGTAAGGACTCTCAGATAATTAATTTATAGACACTGAATTGATCTGAGAGTCACAGGGTTGTGATAGAGCTCATATAATTAAAGATGGACTTGTGATAACTAACTGACTTGTGTGGTTTGCTCTCATGATTTGGTAAATAGAGGACATTTCCACGACAGGGTACAGGTTAGTCAATGTCATTTGTAAAGTGACTAAGCATAGTTAATAAACAGCGAGTATCAGCAGCACAAAAACTAATTTGTTGTTAAAAATCTGTCTTATGGCTTGGGGGTAGAAGCTGTTTTGGAGCCTTTTGGCCAAGACTTGCTGTGTGGTAGCAGAGAGAACAGTCAATGACTTGGGTGACTGGAGTCTGAATTTTCTGGCCTTTCCTCTGATACCGCCTATTATATAGGTCCTGGATGGCAGGAAGCTTGGCCCCAGTGATGTACTGGGCCGTACGCATTACCCTCGGTAGAGCATTAGTCAGATGCCGAGCAGTTGCCATACCAGGTGGTGATACAACCGGTCAGGATGCTCTCGATGGTGCAGCTGTAGAACCTTCTGAGGATCTGGGAAGCCATCCCAAATCTTTTTAGTCTCCTGAAGGGGAAGTGGTGTTGTCGTGCCCTCTTCACGACTGTCTTGGTGCGTTTGGACGATGATAGTTTGATGGTGATGTGGAAGCCTAGGAACTCGACCCGCGCCACTCCAGTCCCATCGATGTTAATGGTGGCCTGTTCAGCGCTCCTTTTCCTGTAGTCCACGAGCAGCTCCTTTGTCTTACTCACATTGAGAGAGGTAGTTGTCCTGGCACCACCCTGCCAGGTCTCTGACCACCTCTCCACAGGCTGTCTCATCGTTGTCGATGATCAGGCCTACTTGTTGTGTCGCCAGAAAACTTACTGGTGTTTGAGTCGTGTTTGCCCACGCAGTCGTGGATGAACAGGGACTACAGGAGGGGGCTGAGCACGCACCCCTGAGGGGCTGCAGTGTTGATGAGCAAGGCAGACGTGTTGTTGCCTAACCTTACCACCTGGGGGCAGACTATCAGCATGTCCAGGATCAAGTTGCAGAGGGAGCTGTTTAGTCCCAGGGTCCTTAGCTAAGTGATGAGCTTTGAGGGCACTATAGTGTAAAACATTGAGCTGTAGTCAATGAACAGCATTCTCACATAGGTATTCCTTTTGTCCAGGTGGGAAAGTGCAGTGTGGAGTGCAATTGAGATTGCGTCATCTGTGGATCTGTTTGGGGCGGTATGCAAATTAGAGTGGGTCTAGGGTTTCTGGCATAACGATGTTGATGTGAACCATGACCAGCCTTTCAAAGCACTGTTTCAAGGTCTTGCTCATGTCGGCTACGGAGAGTGTGATCACACTGTCGTCCCGAACAGCTGGTGCTCTCATGCATGCGTCAGTGTTGCTTACCTCGATGCAAGCATAAAAAAAAGCATGGTAGGCATGGTCACTGGGCAGCTCGTGGCTGGGTTTCCCTTTGTAGTCCGTAATAGTTGAAGCCACATCCGACCAGCGCCAGAGCAGTGGAGTAGGTTGACGCTTTGCCTGTTTGATGGTTCCTCGGAGGGCATAGCAGGATTTCTTATCAGCTTCCGGGTTAGAGTCCCGCTCCTTGAAAGTGGCAGCTCTAGCCTTTAGCTCAGTGCAGACGTTGCCTGTAATCCATGGCTTCTGTTTGGGATATGTACGTACAGTCACTGTGGGGATGACGTCATCGATGCACTTATTGATGAAGCCGATGACGAAGGTGGTGTACTCCTCAATGCCATTGGATGAATCCCGGAACATATTCCAGTCTGTGCCAACAAAACAATCCTGTAGTGTAGAATCCGCGTCATCTGACCACTTCTGGATTGAGAGAGTCACTGGTACTTCCTGCTTTAGTTTTTGCTTGTAAGCAGGAATCAGGAGGATAGAATTATGGTTATTATTTACCAAATGGAGGGCGAGGGAGAGCTTTGTACGTGTCTCTGTGTGGAGTAAAGGTGGTCTAGAGTTATTTTTCCTCTGGTTGCACATTTAACATGCTGGTAGAAATGAGGTAAAATGGATTTAAATTTGCCTGCATTATAGTCCGCGGCCACTAGGAGCGTCGCTTCTGGATTAGCATGGTCTTGTTTGCTTATGGCCTGATACAGCTCGTTGAGTGTGGTCTTAGTGCCAGCATCGGTCTGTGGTGGTAAATAGACAGCTACAATAATACAGATGAGAACTCTTGGTAGATAGTGTGGTCTACAGCTTATCATAAGGTACTCCACCTCCGGCGAGCAATACCTCACGACTTCTTTAATATGAGACATTGCGCACCAGCTGTTCTTGACAAAGACACAACTCCTCCTTACCAGACGTAGCTGTTCTGTCCTGCCGATGCAAGGAAAACCCAAACAAATGGACCAGTGTCATCGTTCAGCCACGTCTCGCAACAACATGAGATATTACAGTTTAATGTCCCGTTGGATAGTCTTAATCGTAGATCATCCATGGTAACTAATGGTGAATTACCGTGAGACCGGCCGTTATTTGCTTTACAATCACCGGCTGGAGAAATGTCATGACCGCCACAGCCCTACTAGAGACCTATACATAGAGCAGGAGGGAAGGTTGGAGAGAGAGACACAGCCCTACTAGAGACCTATACATAGAACAGGAGGGAAGGCTGGAGAGAGAGAGACACACCCCTACTAGAGACCTATACATAGAACAGGAGGGAAGGCTGGAGAGAGAGAGACACAGCCCTACTAGAGACCTATACATAGAGCAGGAGGGAAGGTTGGAGAGAGAGACACAGCCCTACTAGAGACCTATACATAGAACAGGAGGGAAGGCTGGAGAGAGAGAGACACACCCCTACTAGAGACCTATACATAGAGCAGGAGGGAAGGTTGGAGAGACAGCCCTACTAGAGACCTATACATAGAGCAGGAGGGAAGGTTGGAGAGACAGCCCTACTAGAGACCTATACATAGAACAGGAGGGAAGGTTGGAGAGAGAGACACAGCCCTACTAGAGACCTATACATAGAACAGGAGGGAAGGCTGGAGAGAGAGAGACACAGCCCTACTAGAGACCTATACATAGAACAGGAGGGAAGGCTGGAGAGAGAGAGACACACATCCCTACTAGAGACCTATACATAGAACAGGAGGGAAGGCTGGAGAGAGAGAGACACAGCCCTACTAGAGACCTATACATAGAGCAGGAGGGAAGGTTGGAGAGAGACAGCCCTACTAGAGACCTATACATAGACCAGGAGGGAAGGTTGGATAGAGAGACACACAGCCCTACTAGAGTCTCCTCCTATAGCCTGGTCCCAGACCTGTTGTTTCCTCCTATAGCCTGGTCCCAGACCTGTTGTCTCCTTCTATAGCCTGGTCCCAGACCTGTTGTCTCCTTCTATAGCCTGGTCCCAGACCTGTTGTCTCCTCCTATAGCACAATGGACTGGCACTCAGGCTAGTAATTAGACCAGTACCGTTCTAGCATGTTACAGGTAACAATGTAGTCGAGACAGTCAGACCAGTACCATTATAACATGTTACAGGTAACTATGTAGTCGAGACAGTCAGACAGGACGTACCGTTCTAACATGTTACAGGTAACTATGTAGTCGAGACAGTCAGACCAGTACCGTTCTAACATGTTACAGGTAACTATGTAGTCGAGACAGTCAGACCAGTACCATTATAACATGTTACAGGTAACTATGTAGTCGAGACAGTCAGACCAGTACCGTTCTAACATGTTACAGGTAACTATGTAGTCGAGACAGTCAGACAGGACGTACCATTATAACATGTTACAGGTAACTATGTAGTCGAGACAGTCAGACCAGTACCGTTCTAACATCTTACAGGTGACTATGTAGTCGAGACAGTCAGACCAGTACGTACCATTATAACATGTTACAGGTAACTATGTAGTCGAGACAGTCAGACCAGTACGTACCATTATACCATGTTACAGGTAACTATGTAGTCGAGACAGTCAGACCAGTACCATTATAACATGTTACAGGTAACTATGTAGTCGAGACAGTCAGACCAGTACCATTATAACATCTTACAGGTAACAATGTAGTCGAGACAGTCAGACCAGTACCATCATAACATGTTACAGGTAACTAGGTCAGACAAGACGTACCGTGAGGACGTCTCTGAATCTTTTAATATTACAGACAGTGTTTGGGTCTTCCTCCTCCTCGGTGGCCTCATAACCTTCATCATGGCAGGGGTCACTGTCCCTCTCCTTCTCTGCCATGTTGGTCATCATGTCGATGAGTTGCTCCAGAGGCGGACTGAGCTCTCTCTCCTCGCTCTCCTTCAGACTGTAGTCCAACGCCTTGTAGATCATGATTCCCAGAGATTCAATCACCTACAAGACAAAAAAAACAACAGGCCGTTATTCCCCCACATACGGAGCCAGTAGACACTAACCAACTCCAACAACCGGTGTTTCAGTCACATACGGAGCCAGTAGACACTAACCAACTCCAACAGCCGGTGTTTGTCACGTACGGAGCCAGTAGATTCATAGGATGGGAAAAGCTTCGGTCTTCCTTCCATTTTAGTGTGTCAGTCAAACGTCTGGGAGTGATAAAGAATGAGAAACAAACCCCTTCTCAGCACCAAGCGGTCTCTGCTGCTGGGCTTCACAACGGACCATTGTCCGCTAGGCTGGTGCAAACCCCACTGGATCATAGCGGTCACGCTAGGCTGGTACAAACCCCACTGGATCATAGCGGTCACGCTAGGCTGGTACAAACCCCACAGGGTCATAGCGGTCATGCTAGGCTGGTACAAATGGCTTATAATGGTTTTCATGGTGGGCACTGGGCTCTGTAATGGGGTTGCTTCTCATTCCATGAAACACACCTGGCTAAATGTTACCACAGTCTTACTGTAAAAGCGGAATACAAGGCCCAGTTCTGGAAACAGGGTATATGTAACTCACCTCTAAGGAAGTGTTGGGAGGTCTGGGTTTATCTAGAAAAAAAAAGATAGAAAAAAAGTTAGTCAAATATACACTAGAGGCATGGCCGATTAATTAGGTCCGATTTCAAGTTCATAACAATCGATAATCTGCCTTTTTGGACGCCAATTACATTGCAATCCATGAGGAAACTGCACGGCAGGCTGACCGCCTGTCACGGCAGGCTGACCGCCTGTCACGGCAGGCTGACCGCCTGTCACGGCAGGCTGACCGCCTGTCACGGCAGGCTGACCGCCTGTCACGGCAGGCTGACCGCCTGTTACGCGAGTGCCTTTCCAAAAAGGACCTTGTGGCTGTAATGAGCCAAGGTACGTTGCTAGCTAGCATTAAACGTTTTTTTTTTAAAACAATCAATCTTCACATAATCACTAGTTAATCTAGCTTGTCCTGCTTTGCATATAATCAATGAGGTGCCTGTTAACTTATCAAATCACAGCCTACTTCAACTTTGCCAAACGGCTGATTTACCAAAAACACATTTGCGGTAAAAAAAAAGCACAGTCGATGGCTAGGTACATTCCTGCAACAATGCCTTTCATAAAATCAATACACGGAAGTATATTTTTTTAAACCTGCATATTTAGTTAAAATAAATGCATGATAGCAGGCAATATTAACTAGGAAAATTGTGTCACTTCTCTTGCGTTCGGTGCAGCAGTCAGGGAATATGCAACAGTTTGGCTGCCTGGCTCGTTGCGAACTGTGTTTCTTCCTAACAAAGACATGAATTAGTTTGCCAGAATTTCACATAATTATGACATTATATTGAAGGTTGTGCAATGTAACAGCAATAATTAGACTTAGGGTTGCCACCCGTCTGATAAAATACAGAACGGTTCAATTTTTCACTGAAAGAATAAACATTTTGTTTTCGAAATGATATTTTCCGGATTTAACCATATTAAAATTATCAAAAACTCGTATTTCTGGGTTTTTAATATAATTACTAAAGTGCCAATAAGAACATCCAATTGTCAAAAGGTATAGTCGCCGTGTCATAATTCCTATAATAAACTACAACCTAAAACTTCTTAACTGGGAATATTGAACCACCAACTTTCGTATGTTCTCATGTTCGGAGGAAGGGACTTAAATGTTAGCTGTTTTACATGGCACATATTGCAGTTTTACTTTCTTCGCCAACATTTATTTTATCCAAATTGAACATGTTTCATTATTTAGTTGCAACTAAATAGATATTACTATGCATTATATTAAGTTAAAATAAGTGGGTTCATTCAGTATTGTTGTAATTCTCAAAAATAAAAGGGAACACTTAAACACCACAATGTAACTCCAAGTCAATCAAACTTCTGTGAAATCAAACTGTCCACTTAGGAAGCAACACTGATTGACAATAAATGTCACATGCTGTTGTGCAAATGGAATAGACAACAGGTGGAAATTACAGGCAATTAGCAAGACACCCCCAATAAAGGAGTGGTTCTGCAGGTGGTGACCACAGACCACTTCTCAGTTCCTATGCTTCCTGGCTGATGTTTTGGTCACTTTTGAATGCTGGCGGTGCTTTCACTCTAGTGGTAGCATGAGACGGAGTCTACAACCCACACAAGTGGCTCAGGGAGTGCAGCTCATCCAGGATGGCACGTCAATGCGAGCTGTGGCAAGAAGGTTTGCTGTGTCTGTCAGCGTAGTGTCCAGAGCATGGAGGCGCTACCAGGAGACAGGCCAGTACATCAGGAGACGTGGAGGAGGCCGTAGGAGGGCAACAACCCAGCAGCAGGACCGCTACCTCCGCCTTTGTGCAAGGAGGAGCACTACCAGAGCCCATGCCAAATGACCTCCAGCAGGCCACAAATGTGCATGTGTCTGCTCAAACGGTCAGAAACAGACTCCATGAGGGTGGTATGAGGGCCCGACGTCCACAGGTGGGGGTTATGCTTACAGCCCAACACCGTGCAGGACGTTTGGCATTTGCCAGAGATCACCAAGATTGGCAAATTCACCACTGGCGCCCTGTGCTCTTCCAATCATAATGGTGGTCATTATGGTCAAACAATTATATTTTTGTTTCATCAGACCAGAATAAATTTCTCCAAAAAGTATGATCTTTGTCCCCATGTGCAGTTGCAAACCGTAGTCTGGATTTTTTATGGCGGTTTTGGAGCTGTGGCTTCTTCCTTGCTGAGTGGCCTTTCAGGTTATGTCGATATAGGACTCGGTTTACTGTGGATATAGATACTTTTGTACCGGTTTCCTCCAACATCTTCACAAGGTCTTTTGCTGTTGTTCTGGGATTGATTTGCACTTTTCACACCAAAGTACGTTCATCTCTAGGAGACAGAACGAGTCTCCTTCCTGAGCGGTATGACGGCTGCGTGGTCCCATGGTGTTTATACTTGCGTACTATAGTGTGTACAGATGAACGTGGTACCTTAACTTCTTGCGTCGAGCAATCCCGTATCCGGGAGCGTAATCATAGCCTATTTATGATCCTATTTATAGCCTCAAGCTCATTACCATAACGCAACGTTAACTATTCATGAAAATCGCAAATGAAATGAAAGAAATATATTCACTCACAAGCTTAGCCTTTTGTTAACCATCTCAGATTTTCAAAATATGCTTTTCAACCAAAGCTACACAAGCATTTGTGTAAGAGTATTGATAGCTAGCATAGCATTAAGCCTAGCATTCAGCAGGCAACATTTTCACAAAAACAAGAAAAGCATTCAAATAATATAATTTCCCTTTGAAGAATTTCAGATGTTTTCAATGAGGAGACTCTCAGTTAGATAGCAAATGTTCAGTTTTTCCAAAAATATTATTTGTGTAGGAGAAAACGCTCCGTTTTGTTCATCACGTTTGGCTAAGAAAAACCCCCGAAAATTCAGTCATTACAACGGCGAACTTTTTTCCAAATTAACTCCATAATAATCGACAGAAACATTGCAAACGTTGTTTAGAATCAATCCTCAAGGTGTTTTTCACATATCTATTCGATAATAAGTCATTCCTGGCAGTTGGGTTTCTCCTCGGAAGCAAATGGAAAAATACACGCAGCTGGAGATTACGCAATAATTTCGACGGAGGACACCAAGCGAGCACCTGGTAAATGTAGTCTCTTATGGTCAATCTTCCAATGATATGCCTACAAATACGTCACAATGCTGCAAACACCTTGGGGAAACGACAGAAAGTGTAAGCTCATTCCTGGCGCATTCACAGCCATATAAGGAGACATTGGAACACAGCGCCTTCAAAATCTTGGGCATTTCCTGTTTGAAATTTCATCTTGGTTTCACCTGTAGCATCAGTTCTGTGGCACTCCCAGACAATATCTTTGCAGTTTTGGAAACGTCAGTGTTTTCTTTCCAAAACTGTCAATTATATGCATAGTCGAGCATCTTTTCGTGACAAAATATCTTGTTTAAAACGGGAACGTTTTTTTATCCAAAAATTTAAAGAGCGCCCCCTATATCAAATCGCTACTAGAGATTCTGGGTTCGAGCCCAGGCTCTGTCGCAGACAGCCGCGACCGGGAGACGCATGGGGCAGCGCACAATTGGCCCAGCGTCATCCAGGTTTGGTCGGAAGGGATTTCCTTTTCCTGTCGCACACTAGCAACTCCTGTGGCGGGCCGGGGGCAGTGCACGCCGACTCGGTCGCCAGGTGTACAGTGTTTTCTCCGACACATTGGTGCGGCTGGCTTCCGGATTAAGTGGGCATTGTGTCTAGAAGCAGTGCGGCTTGGTTGGGTTGTGTTTCAGAGGACTCACGGCTCTCGACCGTCGCCTCTCGAGTCCATACGGAGAAAGAAATATAAAAATGAATAACACATGTTTTGCACACTCTTGGCATTCTCTCAACCAGCTTCATGAGGTAGTCACCTGGAATGCATTTCAATTAACGGGTGTGCCTTGTTAAAGTTAATTTGCGGAATTTTTTTCCTTCTTAATGCATTGGAGCCAATCAGTTGTGTTGTGACAAGGTAGGGGTGGTATACAGAACACAGCCCTATTTGATAAAAGACCAAGTCCCTATTATGGCAAGAACAGCTAAAATTGTTTATTTTACGAGGCAAGTTGACTGATATTCTCATTCATAGCAACAACCTGGGGAGTAGTTACATGGGAGGTGAATGAGCCAATTGTAAATTGGGGATGATTAGGTGACTAATGTATGAGGGACAGATTGCAGAACGGGTGTTGTATGTGGAAGATGAGGGCTGCAGTAGATATCTCAGATAAGGAGGAGTGAGGCCTAAGAGGGTTTTATAAATAAGCGTCAACCAGTGGGTCTTGCGACAGGTATACAGAGATGACCCGTTTGCAGATGAGTCCTATAAGCATTACGTCGCCGTAATCTAGCATGGATGTCCATCTGAATCAGCTGGTGGTTCAATATTCCCAGTTGAGAAGTTTTAGGTGGTACTTGTATGAGGTGACTACCTCAAGCTCTAAACCCTCAGAGGTAGTAATCAAACCTGTTTGGCAGCTGGGGTGAAAGAGGAGCGATCTTACCAAACCCCATGACCTTTGTTTTGGAGGTGTTCAGAACAAGGGCAGTCAGAATGACATTATCTTGAAGGAGGAGGTCCCTCCAGGCCCAGCCATTGGTGTTAAAAAGAGATGTCAGACCAAATCGGCATAACATGCCTCCTCCCACACCCCATTTCTTACACCTGCTGTGCAATCCATCCATCTCTCAGTTGTGTAGCTGAGACCAGGGGCCTCGTAACATACCGCTGTAGCTTTAACATAGATAATATGAATACTACGGTCATGAAGTGGCCCTTTTTGGGTATAGCTAGTGGCTTCCCCCTCTCTCACAAAGGAACACCTATGTGAGAATGCTATTAATTGACTACAGCTCAGCGTTCAACACCATAGTACCCTCAAAGCTCATCACTAAGCTAAGGAACCTGGGACTAAACACCTCCCACTGCAACTGGATCCTGGACTCCCTGGCGGGCCGCCCCCAGGTGGTGAGGGTATGTAGCAACACATCTGCCACGCTGATCCTCAACGCTGGCGCTCCCCAGGGGTGCGTGCTCAGTCTCCTCCTGTACTTCCTGTTCACCCACGACTGCATGGCCAGGCACGACACCAACACCATCATTAAGTTTGCTGATGACACAACAGTGGTAGGCCTGATCACCGACAAGACAGCCTATAGGGAGGAGGGTCAGAGACCTGGCCGGGTGGTGCCAGAATAACAACCTATCCCTCAACGTAACCAAAACTAAGGAGATGATTGTGGACTACAGGAAAAGGAGGACCGAGCACGCCCCCAATCTCATCAACGGGGCTGTAGTGGAGCAGGTGGAGCGCTTCAAATTCCTTGGTGTCCACATCAACAACAAACTATAATGGTCCAAACACACCAAGACAGTCGTGAAGAGGGCACCCTCGGGAAAAAAAAAAGATTTGGCAAGTGTCCAGAGATCCTCAAAAGGTTCTACAGCTGCAACATCAAGAGCATTCTGACCGGTTGCATCACTGCCGCGTATGGCAATTGCTCGGCCTCCGACCGCAAGGCACTTCAGAGGTTAGTGCGTACTGCCCAGTACAGACCTTCCTTCCCAAAATACCTCACCTTATAAATCTGCAGGACCCAACCACTCAAGTTCTGATTCAGTCAAACAGGAGGGTTGTTTTTGCATTTTCTGATGAGAAGTGTGATAGACACATTAACAGAGACTGTGCTCGGGATGTGACGTTACACAGGTTTGACAAACCAAACCAGAACACAACCAATCCCAGCCAGCGGCCCATTATTTATCACCATCTAATGGCCTCCGACAGTGAGAGAGTGGAGGTTGTGTGTGTGTGGCAGAGGGTAATAAGATAACACAACAGCGTGAAAAGGAAATCAAACCCAGTGCCAGCGGCTGTGGTGTCAACTACTTCCCCTTACCTACGCAGACATTAAACCACATGCTAGACAGACTACAGCTTTCTGCCACAGGCTCACCAACACTACACAGGTAAGCAGCCGCTCTACCTCCACAGGCTCACCAACACTACACAGGTAAGCAGCCGCTCTACCTCCACGGTTGCGTCCCAATAATCTCTCCTTCCTCCCGAAGTGTGCACTCGTTCACTACTCCCCACACATGTAAAAGCATGGTGTAGGCATCAGCTAGCCTACAGGAAGTTTCCAGATACCAGTCATTTCCTTTAAAATCAATGAAAGGAAGTGAACAAGTCAACTCGAAGGGTGAAAGGAGAGATTGGGATGCAGCCGACCTCTGGCCAAATACCCATTGAGCATCAGGTCTGTGAGTGATGGATCCTGGTCAAAGGCATTGTTTACAAACATATATGATTTGATTACAAGGCATATTGCAATCAAAAATGATTGATACAGTGATTAATCATGAACAAATAATTGCATTCATAATTAACAGGCATTACTAAGCCTGTTTGGCTGAACGATACAAATATGTAGGCCTAAACACTGTATATTCAAGCTCCATGTGTAATATCAGTGAATTGACAAGGTAATTGGTTTAGGCCTCTGCCACAGTAAAGATGTGGAAATCCGATCCAATCTCTGAGAAGCATGGAGTCTATACACGTGTGTATCCTAACCCATTAGTTATGTTCACTTCAGTTAACCATGCAACTAGGGGAGCCTAGATAGGCTTCAAAGTAGGTCCGATTTTGACAGACACTGTTGTTTACCTGTGCCGTCTTGGTGGTGCAATTGAACTGTTCCATCTCTCAGAATCCGTACATCGCCAGGACCTTCAATCCTTCTCGGCAAATCCCCAACTGAAGCGCTGGAGGTCTTGGAATGAACCCTCCGGTGTTTCTGAACCAAAGTTCTGCAACATTGGTAACAAACAGCCCATCCCTGCTCTTCATTGATCGGCTGGCTGTACAACGATAAGATTTCCTCCAAGGAAAGCTCCTCTGCTCCATCGGCGATATCCATGTTCACGGCACCGGCGTTCAGATACTGATTAACGCCGAAATCTTGGAGAAGCCTTGGTCCCTGGCCGTTTATCCACCTTCACACCATTATTATAGCCACGTAAATAATGGCAGTCTTCGACAGAAAAAAATATGTATTTAGGCGTACGAAACAGGTATTGCTACAGAACTAAATAAACGTCGAACCGCGTTGTGATGTCCGTATTCCTCAACTGTCTCGTCCACTGAGTCCACCTACAGCAATTTATTGTGGCCACCAGCAGAGAGGAAGAGGAGAAGCGAGAGGATTTACTCTGCCCAAAATCTGTCCGCGTGAGATAAGCCTTTTTTTTGTATGGAGTGCTATTATAGTGTATCGAATTACATTAGGCTTATTTTATCGAATATACGTTTCGTAATGTTTAGCTTGTTACAAATGTACTGATATAAGTGGAGACGTGTCATTCCGGCAACTTTGAGAAAAACGACTTACCTGTTGTTCACACGCATATCTGCCCTCTCATTGGCTAGAATGGTCCCACCTGATCTCACTTGCCTTCACTCATTGAGGACATGCATTTCCATTGTTAGGGCGGTCACTCGGCTATCTTGTCAATATAATAGATCATCTTCACCGCGTTTGTAAATTCAGTCTGGGGTGCCAGAGTGTGATCTGGGTAGTTCATAAATTCAGAGCCTTGTCAGTTCATAAATTCAGAGCCTTGTCAGTTGTCAGTTTCTAAATTCAGAGCCTTGTCAGTTCATAAATTCAGAGCCTTGTCAGTTGTCAGTTCATCAATTCAGAGCCTTGTCAGTTCAGGAATTCAGAGCCTTGTCAGTTCATAAATTCAGAGCCTTGTCAGTTCATAAATTCAGAGCCTTGTCAGTTGTCAGTTCATAAATTCAGAGCCTTGTCAGTTCATAAATTCAGAGCCTTGTCAGTTCATAAATTCAGAGCCTTGTCAGTTCATAAATTCAGAGCCTTGTCAGTTCATAAATTCAGAGCCTTGTCAGTTGTCAGTTTATAAATTCAGAGCCTTGTCAGTTGTCAGTTCATAAATTCAGAGCCTTGTCAGTTGTCAGTTTATAAATTCAGAGCCTTGTCAGTTGTCAGTTCATAAATTCAGAGCCTTGTCAGTTTATAAATTCAGAGCCTTGTCAGTTGTCAGTTCATAAATTCAGAGCCTTGTCAGTTGTCAGTTTAAAAATTCAGAGCCTTGTCAGTTGTCAGTTCATAAATTCAGAGCCTTGTCAGTTCATAAATTCAGAGCCTTGTCAGTTCATAAATTCAGAGCCTTGTCAGTTGTCAGTTCATAAATTCAGAGCCTTGTCAGTTCATAAATTCAGAGCCTTGTCAGTTCATAAATTCAGAGCCTTGTCAGTTGTCAGTTCATAAATTCAGAGCCTTGTCAGTTGTCAGTTCATAAATTCAGAGGCTTGTCAGTTGTCAGTTCATAAATTCAGAGCCTTGTCAGTTCATAAATTCAGAGCCTTGTCAGTTTATAAATTCAGAGCCTTGTCTGTTCATAAATTCAGAGCCTTGTCAGTTCATAAATTCAGAGCCTTGTCTGTTCATAAATTCAGAGGCTTGTCAGTTCATAAATGCAGTGCGTTCTCGCTCTCGGGGCATTCAGAGAGCGCACTGGTTGATCCGAGCGTTCTGATCTCACAATGGCAGTCAAGCTAACAGTTTAAAGTTGACTAGCTTGCTAGCTACTGTACTTGCAGACACAATCAAGAGAGCACACAATGAGTGAAGTCAAGTGAGACCCATCTTTTATTTAACTAGGCAAGTCAGTTAAGAACAAATTCTTATTTATAATGACAACCTACCCCGGCCTCCCCTAACCCAGATGACACTGGGCCAATTGTGCACCCCCCTATGGAACTCCAGATCACAGCCGATTGTGATACAGCCCAGAATCGAACCAGGGTATGCAGTGACACCTCTAACTCTGAGATGCAGTGCATTAGACTGCTGCGCCACTCGGGAGTCACCATCAGCCGGGGATAACTGTAAAGGGACAGAGGTTTGAGCCTTTCCTTCAAAAAACACATTTTTTGGGAGGAACAGCAAAATGCAACCTGGTAAATTTCAAATAAATCAGAAACCACATGTCAACAGATTCTGCTAAACTGGACATGCACTCAATGATTCTGTCCCAACTCTCTGACAACCAATGTAACAGTATAGCTTCCGTCCCCTCGCCCGACCCGGGCTTGAACCAGGGACCCTCTGCACACATCAACACCCACGAAGCATCGTTACCCATCGCTCCACAAAAGCCACGGCCCTTGCAGAGCAAGGGGAACCACTACTTCAAGTTCTCCGAGTGAGTGACGTCACCAATTGAAACGCTATTAGCGCACACCACCACTAACTAGCTAGCCATTTCACATCGGTTACACTCTCCTTTTGACCTCCTCCTTTTCCGCAGCAACCAGTGATCCGGGTCAACAGCATCAATGTAACAGTGTAACTTTAGTCCGTCCCCTCGCCCATACCCGGGCTCAAACCAGGGACCCTCTGCACACATCGACAACTGACACCCACGAAGCATCGTTACCCATCGCTCCACAAAAGCCTGAGCTGTCACTATAGTTTAATAATTATACTATAATGTGTGGAGGGACACCAGTCAGGTCAATGCAGTTGTGGAGAGAGATGTGTCCTGTTGCAACATGTGACAGAGCTGACATTGTCACGCCCTGACCTTAGTTATCTTTGTTTTCTTTATTATTTTGGTTAGGTCAGGTTGTGACGAGGGTGGTACAGTATGTGTGTTTTTTGTCTTGTCTAGGGTTTTTTGTATATCTATGGGGTTTTGGTTTGTCTAGGTAATGTAGGTCTATGGTGGCCTGAATTGGTTCCCAATCAGAGGCAGATGTTTATCGTTGTCTCTGATTGGAGATCCTTTTTAGGTTGCCATTTTCCATTTTGGCTTTGTGGGTTATTGTCTATGTGTGCACTCGGTTTATATAGCATCACGGTCGTTTTTTTTTTTTTGTTATTTTGTTAGTTTGTTTAGTGTTCTTTACTTATTAAAAGAAGTATGTATTCATATCACGCTGTGCCTTGGTCTCCTCATCATGTCGACCGTGACAGAATAATCCACCAAACAAGGCCCTAGCAGCGTGAAAAGGAGGAACAGCGCTTAATGGCGACGGGCCACAGTCTGGAACCTCCAACAGGACTGTTGTTTTGTGTGACAGAGACAGCAGGTGGGTTTGGTTGGTCTTTTCCGGGTCATTCTAGAACATTTAATTAATTTCAAGTTTATTCCTGTCTATCCTATGTCGCACATACATACAAATTCAAAGCTATAATGTGTCCGAGACTCGCACTTCCTGTAAACCATAAATCACAGCGCCCGTACGTTTCTCTGTTTAAGGCAAATTTGACAGAACACTATTGTGAATGACTGCCTTGACACACTGGCCTCAGTGAGTGTCACACAGTGAAACAGTGACACAAGCCTGAGTGTGTGCCTTGGTAAAACAATAGTTTACAGAAGCAGGTGAAATGGCAACACCTTTAGTGACAGATTCTGTCCTTATCATCAACCAAGCAGTCTCCGTGAGAGCCAGCCAGTGTCCATGCGTATGGGGGTAGAGCAGGCATTGTTATTCAACCAGTGGTGGTGGTCTACCATGACCCTTTACCAAACCGTGCCAAAGACAGAACAGAACTGAACGTGGCGAGAGTTCATCATCGGGGCAAAATGGGGTAACATCACAAAAGGAAACAGCCAAATCCAATAACATCCATGGACTTTCTTTCCCTCCAACTTTCCTGTTTTGGTGCTGGTCTGTACTCGGGGTGCACCATGAAGAGCATGTGGGGGAATGCAGTGTTGAAGTAGTGCTGGTGGGGTCTGTACTCGGGGTGCACCATGAAGAGCATGTGGGGGAATGCAGTGCTGAAGTAGTGCTGGTGGGGTCTGTACTCGGGGTGCACCATGAAGAGCATGTGGGGGAATGCAGTGCTGAAGTAGTGCTGGTGGGGTCTGTACTCGGGGTGCACCATGAAGAGCATGTGGGGGAATGCAGTGCTGAAGTAGTGCTGGTGGGGTCTGTACTCGGGGTGCACCATGAAGAGCATGTGGGGGAATGCAGTGCTGAAGTAGTGCTGGTGGGGTCTGTACTCGGGGTGCACCATGAAGAGCATGTGGGGGAATGCAGTGCTGAAGTAGTGCTGGTGGGGTCTGTACTCGGGGTGCACCATGAAGAGCATGTGGGGGAATGCAGTGCTGAAGTAGTGCTGGTGGGGTCTGTACTCGGGGTGCACCATGAAGAGCATGTGGGGGAATGCAGTGTTGAAGTAGTGCTGGTGGGGTCTGTACTCGGGGTGCACCATGAAGAGCATGTGGGGGAATGCAGTGCTGAAGTAGTGCTGGTGGGGTCTGTACTCGGGGTGCACCATGAAGAGCATGTGGGGGAATGCAGTGCTGAAGTAGTCCGTGTAGTGGTCGGGGATCTGTTACGCTCTGATGCTTTCTTCGGTGATATAGTTTCAGCAGGGAGGAAGAGAAGCAAGAGGGCTCACTCGCCAAATTCTGTCCAGGATAAACCCAATGTGTTTCTATGGGAATCATTTCCAGATTTTGAGCTTGTCGCCTGTCTTCCAGCCTGTTAGGGCAAAGACATGAGCATCTCGTCATTATATACAGATATTATATCCCTGAACATTGGAAAGGAAAGTTGGCGGGTGCACAGTGCACTGTTAGGATGTTGGATTGCCCTAAAGTAAATGGATGTTTCTGCCAAAGGATATAATTACTCCTGTCTAAATAATTAATACAAAATACTTCCCCAGGGACCACGACTTAACCACAAATGGTCATTAGCTTCTTTACAAATGTTTCGCTGTGGATTGTTTCATATCATCAGTGTGTTTGGGAAGCCCTTGATTTGGGTGGTGTCAATAGGTCTAGCTGATTGAGTTGTGGCTGTCAGTGAAAAGAGCCAAACCGTGGTCACCAGCCGGTCGATCTCCAAGGCATTCCTAGTTGATCACCAAACATTTCTGTAAATGTCGACATTGTCCTTCGCCCCCCGCCTGTCAGGCACCGTTTTCCCGCAGTTAATGTTAATGAAGGTTAGGGTGGATATTTGGCAGGCGGCAGGGTTGCCGGATCTATCAAACATTTCTAGAACAGTGACCTGTGAAAACTACCCCAAATTAGATTTTTTCCGCAGCAACAGAGGAGTTGCCACATTAATAAAATACTTTTTCCATAACGTTATCAAGCGAATTAAGAAAGAATATCTATGTCCTTTTTAATGACTACAAACCATTATAAATGGCCTATTTGCAAGATTGACTTGTTATTTCAATAGGCTTAGACTGACAAAAATCTGGGTTTGTAATTGCAATTCAACTTTGCCATGGTTTGCTGAACTAGATGCAGGTAGCCTACAGCCCCTGAAAGGACTGCATCACATTGCAGGGAAAAGTCCACAGGGAAACTGACATTAAATGTGCAGATTGATACATTGCGATAGAGCTGTGGCCTTGATCACAATTACATATTAACACCAGGACACAACAACAACCTGAGTTATAGTCTATTTGTTGAATCAGTTTGCCAGCTTCAGCTCAATTGGCACAAATTGATTTGCAATGACTCCAGTGATATCATCATTTCAGCATATTTATTGTGCTGTATCAAATGGTAGGCTCAATTTGCCTACAATGTTATAGAAATGAATAGCTTAATTGATGGCCGACAGATGAAAATGTAGCCCATCATTCTCCACATTTAATGTAATTTTTGTCGACTTTATCGCATAACAGAAGCATGTGAGGGGGTTCCATAACTTCCATTTCAAATTTCCACCCACGCAGCGCTCGAGACCCAAGAACTGATTATGATTAAAACCCTTTGCTTGTTAGGATTATCCATAAGAAAGGTCAAAATTAGAATGTGTGACTTTATCTAAGGAGCTCTAGCGCACCTAAAGTCCTTTTCTAATGCTTTGTCGCCGTTATATCAGTTCTAGGGCATTACTATGTTTTATGGAAAAGGGGTATTTCCATAATGACCCATTTCAATAGCCTACCTACAATGGGTAAAAAGTTGTCATGACTTGCGCGTGCATTCTGCTCTGCCTCCGTGACTCAGTTGCCTCTGCTGCAGCACTCTCTCAACCAGTACACACACACCCCTCTGGCCCTCCGCACCACTCACTCACTCACTCACTAACAGCCTGCTCACTGCCTGATAGTCAGCAGCAGCAGCCCACAGTGAAATACATATTTTTAAGATAAATGCCATGGAGACCGTGATGCAATCCAGAAGTACCCCAAAAACCTTCTACTTTCGACAAATACATTTTCACCTGAGACATTGTTTTCAAAGTAGCCCAATTTGGAAGTGTGGTGGAAATTCTAACCAAATGAAGAGAGACTGTAGATTCCTCAAACAGCAATTTTATTATAAGATTTGCAAAAACAGAGCAATCAACAATCCCTCGGAATTGTTAGTTAGATTACTTGTTGGTTATTACTGCATTGTCGGAACTAGAAGCACAAGCATTTCGCTACACTCGCATTAACATCTGCTAACCATGTGTATGTGACAAATAAAATTTGATTTGATTTGAATAGTGCAGTGTTAAAAGCCCAACGAACAGAGTTGGCTCTCCACTTTTATAGAAAGTACAACATTTGTCTTCGTGGCAGTTTAGAAGATGTGTGGAAACAGGGGCGGAAACATAGTGTGTACAAGGCGATTGGTTTGTCTGTGCAGATTAAGATAACACGAGGGCTCAACCGTCTAACTGCATTTATCATAGCTCACACAGTAATGTTCTCCTTTCTGCTAATTCCTATACAGCTGACTTCCTGCAGATAGTAAAAACATGCAATGTATCACATGCTGTGGTCGCACCCAAACGGATCTTAGCTATACGCCCTGTCTTAGATATACGCCCTTTTTCCACTAAGTCACACAAAGACAAGTTTGTATCAGGTTAGAAAAAAAAGATATAACAAGAGACAATTCTCTAAGGAGTAAAACATTTTCCCACCACAATTCCTCCCTTTTGAGACCAAGTCTCAACCCAATGGAAAATGACTTACAAACAAGTACTAACATGGTTTGGAAAGAGGGAAAATGAAAAACTTTCTTACACTTAGTACATTACAATTGTAAATGACCTTTGTTGTCATTGAGTTTCAAAACTTCACATTGTGCAATTCATTCTCAGAAGGGGGAAAGGAACATATGAATGTTAAACATCAGTACATTCTTTATCACCACACACACAAGGCAATCACTTCGTTGACACTGTCCACATTGCCACGGGTCACCATGACGGTAGGCCCTTAACACTACCTTGGGAGCACCGTTTACAGAACCCCCCCTCCCCCCGCCATGAGCATGGCCTATGGACATGCTGCACCATTAATTCAGTGTTTTCGGTGATCAGGATTATCATCTTTATCAGACATGTAATCAACCAATGCAATTTTGTAGCCCCCCTAACACCAAACAATGACTGAACCCATCCAAACGGATTCCAATTGTTGTCTGGTTGGTGTTCGTTTGCGAGATCACCGCTGAGCTCTTTCAGATGCTCCACTACAATAGTCACCCTGGGGTATGAATGTACAGCAATGGTCACCTATCGTTCGGCGCCCTCTGCAGGAGATGTGATGCTACTACTACTACAGCCAACTTCCCTTCTGGTGAGGTGGCCTCCTGTTTACAGGGAACTGTGGTTATTCTTTCAAGCATTGTACCTTCTTTGACAAACCCCTCACTGAAAGTGACATTTCAGTCTCTCGATGTGCAGAACTGATAGAGACATACCCCAAGCGACTTACAGCTGTAATCGCAGCAAAAGGTGGCGCTACAAAGTATTAACTTAAGGGGGCTGAATAATTTTGCACGCCCAATTTTTCAGTTTTTAATTTGTTAAAGTTTGAAATATCCAATAAATGTCGTTCCACTTCATGATTGTGTCCCACTTGTTGTTGATTCTTCACAAAAAAATACAGTTTTATATCTTTATGTTTGAAGCCTGAAATGTGGCAAAAGTTGTGGTCGCAAAGTTCAAGGGGGCCGAATACTTTCGCAAGGCACTGTATCTCTGCAACTAACACCCTTATGCAAACATATGCCCCGTATATACTTAGCCTCCGGCTACAAATACATTTGCACATAAATCCTTCCATCTACCCATAACATGTTAGCACCCTACTATCAATGTTATACAACCCAAATTTATGTCAGTCTTCAGTGCCCCACTTTGGGTCTATCACTCAAATTCAAGACCCTCAACTTAGCACACACCGACACAGAATGTACATTTACAGACAGGGAACCATATATAGACAGTATGTACTACTTATATTACCAGTATTAACTGTTCTCATTACTGTTTGTCCCCGTCTTACACTGTTGCGAGTGGCATGTTAATGACAGATCGGTATCCCAATTAATTTTTATCTACATTACATTAAGCTTCTCAGTGTGTAGACTTCCAAAATCAACATGATAGCCCAAATAAACAGTTTATCAACAGTACATCTATTTTTTATTTTTTATTTAACCAGGTAAGCTTGTCGAGAACAAGTTCTCATTTACAACTGCGAGCTGGCCAATATAAAGCAAAGCAGTGTGACACAAACAACAGCACAGAGTTACACATGGAATAAACAATTTACAGGCACAGTTGACAGCCACCCTCCTTCCCGGGCACTCTTCTTCTGGCGTTTCTTCATGTTCTGCTTCAGATAGTGTTTCAGTTCGTCCTCCCAATAGCACATGTTCAAAGTGCATGGCCCTCGATAATGTCTGTCACCTGAGCCTCCACTATCCTTTACAGTCCAGTATGTCTTGTCCATTTTCCTCCCAGGACACATGAGACTGCATGAGAGAAGTTTGGACAGAATCTCTCTCCGTGCTCACTCCACATGGACTCATGTCACACTCGTGAGAGAAAAGGCAGTTGATAGCGTCGACTGGATGCTGTGTACAGGTCTCACGGTAGAAGTGGTGCAGGACAGGGCCGTAGTGAACGCCATTTTTTCCATTACTTCAGCTGGCTGGGGGGGGGTCACACTGTTTTTGGTCGATTTATCCTTACATGCATCAAGATACCGTCTGTAGTCCAGTGGAGGCTGGTGACGTGAAAACTTTAGGAGGATTAGAGATCCACGGTATAGGTGCGGAATGCACAGAGACGACAAAGTGTGTTTAAAAAAATCGTAAAATACTAATTATTTTAAACTAAAGCATTTAATAAAGACAATTATAGTACAATATTATGGGGAATGGGAATGAGAGGGCTACTTGCATAGTGTTGGGAAGAGATCACAGTTGTGATTGAATGAGGCATGAGTTGAGGTGTTCAAAGGCTTGACTTCAGTGCAGAACAGGATTTGACTGAGAAGACAAAAAACAATAACACAACACAGTTAGACAAAAGAGCTCCGAATGAGTTAGTCCAAGCAAGGAGTAAAATCTTTGTGTAATGATGTGTTCTCTACATGATGTGACTCTACACACAGTAATGAGAGAAAATTGATTAGGGTCCTCACAGTGGTTGGAGAGGAAACATTCAATGTGCCAGTGGATGAGCGGGCACATGAGACGTGGCTTCAGTTCATGTCAGGAGAGAGTTGACAATGGTAGTGGAGTGGTCATCACCTCTTAATTAGAGAACAGGAGGGGACTTAGCTGTACATACAAACAGCAGAGACATTCCATTACAGCTGTGCCATCGTAGGTTTGGACAACGCGTTTCTTCTTGAAGTTAAACTCAAACATCTCAAAATCCATCAAGTCCAACACAGACTGCACATCTCACCCACCTGACACATCAACGTATCCCAAGAAACGTTCCTGAATAAAGCCCATCCACATACCTGGTGATAACTGACAACTGCAAGCAGACTGGTGGCACCATAGGTCCCAGAGCGGTCAGACTGGTGGCACCATAGGTCCCAGAGCAGTCAGACTGGTGGCACCATAGGTCCCAGAGCGGTCAGACTGGTGGCACCATAGGTCCCAGAGCGGTCAGACTGGTAGCGCCATAGGTCCCAGAGCGGTGGGGCAATTTTTACCCCCTGTCAACATAACCAAGAAAACCCCTGACCCTATATGGTATGACAGTGATTCATCAGTTGTAAAAAGGTTTTATAAGGGTTATGATGGGACCAGTTTTTACTAATCAGGTCACATGGTTTTAAAAAACGGAAAGAAACTCCTGGCTCCGGGGGGGGGGGGGGGGTCATTTAATTCATAGAAATTCATAGAAATTTAATTTACACTAGATCAGGAGGGGGATTTCCTCTACCCAGACACAGAGACAACTGATAGACAATAGAACTCACAGGGCTGTGCTTGATTTACGTATGTTTTCATCATGCAGGCCTATGCAACCGTAGGCCTTATAAAAACACAAGGGTATATAACAAAGTATTGAGATAAACTTTTGTTATTGACAAAATACTTATTTTCCACCATAATTTGCAAATAAATTCATAAAAAATCCTACAATGTGATTTTCTGGATTTTTTTTCTCATTTTGTCTGTCATAGTTGAAGTGTACCTATGATGAAAATTACAGGCCTCTCATCTTTTTAAGTGGGAGAACTTGCACAATTGGTGGCTGACTAAATACTTTTTTGCCCCACTGTATACACCCATGAAAACCTCCCTGCTATACCAACTAACCCTACACCCATTAAAACATCCCTGCTATACCAACTAACCCTACACCCATTAAAACATCCCTGCTATACCAACTAACCCTACATCCATTAAAACCTCACTGCTATACCAACTAACCCTACACCCATTAAAACCTCCCTCCCCACTATACCAACTAACCCTACACCCATTAAAACCTCCCTCCCCACTATACCAACTAACCCTACACCCATTAAAACCTCCCTCCCCACTATACCAACTAACCCTACACCCATTAAAACCTCCCTCCCCACTATACCAACTAACCCTACACCCATTAAAACCTCACTGCTATACCAACTAACCCTACATCCATTAACCTCACTGCTATACCAACTAACCCTACATCCATTAAAACCTCCCTCCCCACTATACCAACTAACCCTACATCCATTAACCTCACTGCTATACCAACTAACCCTACATCCATTAAAACCTCCCTCCCCACTATACCAACTAACCCTACACCCATTAAAACATCCCTGCTATACCAACTAACCCTACACCCATTAAAACCTCACTGCTATACCAACTAACCCTACATCCATTAAAACCTCACTGCTATACCAACTAACCCTACACCCATTAAAACCTCCCTCCCCACTATACCAACTAACCCTACACCCATTAAAACCTCCCTCCCCACTATACCAACTAACCCTACACCCATTAAAACCTCCCTCCCCACTATACCAACTAACCCTACACCCATTAAAACCTCCCTCCCCACTATACCAACTAACCCTACACCCATTAAAACCTCACTGCTATACCAACTAACCCTACATCCATTAACCTCACTGCTATACCAACTAACCCTACATCCATTAAAACCTCCCTCCACACTATACCAACTAACCCTACATCCATTAACCTCACTGCTATACCAACTAACCCTACATCCATTAAAACCTCCCTCCCCACTATACCAACTAACCCTACACCCATTAAAACCTCACTGCTATACCAACTAACCCTACATCCATTAACCTCACTGCTATACCAACTAACCCTACATCCATTAAAACCTCACTGCTATACCAACTTACCCTACACCCATTAAAACCTCACTGCTATACCAACTAACCCTACACCCATTAAAACCTCACTGCTATACCAACTAACCCTACATCCATTAAAACCTCACTGCTATACCAACTAACCCTACACCCATTAAAACCTCCCTCCCCACTATACCAACTAACCCTACACCCATTAAAACCTCCCTCCCCACTATACCAACTAACCCTACACCCATTAAAACCTCACTGCTATACCAACTAAACCTACATCCATTAAAACCTCCCTCCCCACTATACCAACTAACCCTACACCCATTAAAACCTCCCTCCCCACTATACCAACTAACCCTACACCCATTAAAACCTCACTGCTATACCAACTAATCCAACACCCATTAAAACCTCCCTCCCCACTATACCAACTAACCCTACACCCATTAAAACCTCACTGCTATACCAACTAACCCTACATCCATTAAAACCTCCCTCCCCACTATACCAACTAACCCTACACCCATTAAAACCTCCCTCCCCACTATACCAACTAACCCTACATCCATTAAAACCTCCCCACTATACAAACTAACCCTACATCCATTAAAACCTCCCCACTATACCAACTAACCCTACACCCATTAAAACCTCACTGCTATACCAACTAACCCTACATCCATTAAAACCTCACTGCTATACCAACTAACCCTACACCTATTCAAATCTCACCACTATTCCTCTACTTGACCCGATCTGATCCTACACCAGGCCGACATCTTCTCGTTCAAAACACCTTGTAACTCTTCTGCAGTCCAATCTCGTAACCCCCGTACTTTTCATCAGCTGCCAACACATTTATTCTCTGTGATTCAATTACAGTTGATAACCATGGCTCTGAACGCTGAAGGAGCTAACCTTACTGAAACGCATGTTATTCCTATCACTCTCTATGAACGCTAAGGAGCCAACCTTACTGAAACTATTGTTATTCCTATCACTCTCTATTGTCCTCGGCCTACTTACACAGATCATCTCAAATCCCTCACCCTGGACCCATCTTCCTCTACAACTGTCTTCACCTCCTCAGCATCATCTCAAATCCCTCACCCTGGACCCATCTTCCTCTACAACTGTCTTCACCTCCTCAGCATCCTCTCAAATCCCTCACCCTGGACCCATCTTCCTCTACAACTGTCTTCACCTCCTCAGCATCCTCTCAAATCCCTCACCCTGGACCCATCTTCCTCGTTCTGTCTTCTTTGCCTCAGCTTAAGACCCCTTCTGCACTACTCTGACCTTGGCAACCTCAACCTGCCGTTCTCTCACCGGACCGGATAAGAAGTTGTATGTATGCGCAGTAGCAGATGTGCAGAGGCATTTTGTTTTGGTCAGTCACAGCTCTCATTACTGACCTCTTGTGAAAGGGAGACGCTACGACATGGGGCATTGACATGGGGCATTGTACACACAGCAGAGGAATATCCCTTCATTCGAACATAACAGAATATGAACCAAATACAGTCTATGATGATAACAACTGAACTTATATGAATGTGATTCTTTCAAGGAAGGGGGAAAAGTATGATGCCCTTTTCAAGTATTATTGTAACAGGGCCAGCGGACCTGTACCAATGACTTCTGGGGCATGTACTGAACCATATTTGGTAAACCCATCCCACGCCTCCAGAGGGCACAAGAGCACATCAACTAGAGTATAGGGACACAGTATACACTCTTCTCTTCTAGCCCAGTTGAAGTGAAGCAGCCTTACCTCAAGTGACACTGCCACAAAAGTAGGATAACTCAACCCCATATTCCAAACTAATACAGTGTATCATTGATGTGATTTATGTCATATTATAAATCATGGGTTATTTTCTTACAGAAACATGTGGTGTGTTGAGAAATCACTGTGAACTAATCCTGGTCTGTGTTGGACTCCTCTGGGCTACAGCATGACTGAACAGTCGTAAACAGCTCAGTTAGAGCATCCACTGTCTGTCTAAACATAGAAATAGAGGCCAGGCTTCAGGCAGAGCATCCACTGTCTGTCTAAACATAGAAATAGAGGCCAGGCTTCAGGCAGAGCATCCACTGTCTGTCTAAACATAGAAATAGAGGCCAGGCTTCAGGCAGAGCATCCACTGTCTGTCTAAACATAGAAATAGAGGCCAGGCTTCAGGCAGAGCATCCACTGTCTGTCTAAACATAGAAATAGAGGCTAGGCTTCAGGCAGAGCATCCACTGTCTGTCTAAACATAGAAATAGAGGCCAGGCTTCAGGCAGAGCATCCACTGTCTGTCTAAACATAGAAATAGAGGCCAGGCTTCAGGCAGAGCATCCACTGTCTGTCTAAACATAGAAATAGAGGCCAGGCTTCAGGCAGAGCATCCACTGTCTGTCTAAACATAGAAATAGAGGCCAGGCTTCAGGCAGAGCATCCACTGTCTGTCTAAACATAGAAATAGAGGCCAGGCTTCAGGCAGAGCACCCACAGTTATAGCTAGTATACTGCTGTCAGAGAGAGAGAGAGTGAGACAGATATAGCTAGTATACTGCTGTCAGAGAGAGAGAAAGTGAGACAGATACAGCTCTAACTAGTATACTGCTGTCAGAGAGAGAGTGAGTCAGATACAGATAGTAAACTGATGGCATGTCAGGGGGAGAGTGAGACAGATAGTAAACTGATGGCATGCCAGGGGGAGAATGAGACAGATACAGATAGTAAACTGATGGCATGCCAGGGGGAGAGTGAGACAGATACAGATAGTAAACTGATGGCATGCCAGGGGGAGAGTGAGCCAGATAGTAAACTGATGGCATGCCAGGGAGAGAGAGAGACAGATACAGATAGTAAACTGATGGCATGCCAGGGGGAGAGTGAGCCAGATAGTAAACTGATGGCATGCCAGGGAGAGAGAGAGACAGATACAGATAGTAAACTGATGGCATGCCAGGGGGAGAGTGAGACAGATACAGATAGTAAACTGATGGCATGTCAGGGAGAGAGAGAGACAGATACAGATAGTAAACTGATAGCATGCCAGGGAGAGAGTGAGACAGATACTGATGACATGCCAGGGAGAGAGTGAGACAGATAGTAAACTGATGGCATGTCAGGGAGAGAGTGAGACAGATACAGATAGTAAACTGATGGCATGTCAGGGGGAGAGTGAGACAGATACAGATAGTAAACTGATGGCATGCCAGGGAGAGAGTGAGACAGATACAGATAGTAAACTGATGGCATGTCAGGGGGAGAGTGAGACAGATACAGATAGTAAACTGATGGCATGCAAGGGAGCGAGTGAGACAGATACAGATAGTAAACTGATGGCATGCCAGGGGGAGAGTGAGACTGATACAGATAGTAAACTGATGGCATGTCAGGGAGAGAGAGAGACAGATACAGATAGTAAACTGATGGCATGTCAGGGAGAGACAGATACAGATAGTAAACTGATAGCATGCCAGGGAGAGAGTGAGACAGATACAGATAGTAAACTGATGGCATGTCAGGGAGAGAGTGAGACAGATACAGATAGTAAACTGATGGCATGCAAGGGAGTGAGTGAGACAGATACAGATAGTAAACTGATGGCATGCCAGGGGGAGAGTGAGACTGATACAGATAGTAAACTGATGGCATGTCAGGGAGAGAGAGAGACAGATACAGATAGTAAACTGATGGCATGTCAGGGAGAGAGTGAGACAGATACAGATAGTAAACTGATGGCATGCCAGGGAGAGAGTGAGACAGATACAGATAGTAAACTGATGGCATGTCAGGGAGAGAGTGATACAGATAGTATACTGCTGTCAGAGAGAGGGTGAGACAGATACAGATAGTAAACTGATGGCATGCCAGGGAGCGAGTGAGACAGATAGTAAACTGATGGCATGCCAGGGGGAGAGTGAGACAGATAGTAAACTGATGGCATGTCAGGGAGAGAGTGAGACAGATACAGATAGTAAACTGATGGCATGTCAGGGAGAGAGTGAGACAGATACAGATAGTATACTGCTGTCAGAGAGAGGGTGAGACAGATACAGATATTAAACTGATGGCATGCCAGGGAGCGAGTGAGACAGATAGTAAACTGATGGCATGCCAGGGAGAGAGTGAGACAGATACAGATAGTAAACTGATGGCATGTCAGGGAGAGAGTGAGACAGATACAGATAGTAAACTGATGGCATGTCAGGGAGAGAGTGAGACAGATACAGATAGTAAACTGATGGCATGTCAGGGAGAGAGTGAGACAGATACAGATAGTAAACTGATTGCATGCCAGGGAGTGAGAGAGACAGATACAGATAGTAAACTGATGGCAAGCCAGGGAGAGAGTGAGACAGATAGTAAACTGATGGCATGCCAGGGAGAGAGAGAGACAGATACAGATAGTAAACTGATGGCAAGCCAGGGAGAGAGTGAGACAGATACAGATAGTAAACTGATGGCATGCCAGGGAGAGAGTGAGACAGATACAGATAGTAAACTGATGGCATGTCAGGGAGAGAGTGAGACAGATACAGATAGTAAACTGATGGCATGTCAGGGAGAGAGTGAGACAGATAGTAAACTGATGGCATGCCAGGGAGAGAGTGAGACAGATAGTAAACTGATGGCATGCCAGGGAGAGAGTGAGACAGATACAGATAGTAAACTGATGGCATGTCAGGGAGAGAGTGAGACAGATACAGATAGCAAACTGATGGCATGCCAGGGAGAGAGTGAGACAGATAGTAAACTGATGACATGCCAGGGAGAGAGTGAGACAGATAGTAAACTGATGGCATGCCAGGGAGCGAGTGAGACAGATACAGATAGTAAACTGATGGCATGCCAGGGAGCGAGTGAGACAGATACAGATAGTAAACTGATGGCATGTCAGGGAGAGAGTGAGACAGATACAGATAGTAAACTGATTGCATGCCAGGGAGTGAGAGAGACAGATACAGATAGTAAACTGATGGCATGCCAGGGAGAGAGTGAGACAGATAGTAAACTGATGGCATGCCAGGGAGAGAGAGAGACAGATAGTAAACTGATGGCATGTCAGGGAGAGAGTGAGACAGATAGTAAACTGATGGCATGTCAGGGAGAGAGTGAGACAGATACAGATAGTAAACTGATGGCAAGCCAGGGAGAGAGTGAGACAGATACAGATAGTAAACTGATGGCATGCCAGGGAGCGAGTGAGACAGATACAGATAGTAAACTGATGGCATGTCAGGGAGAGAGAGAGACAGATACAGATAGTAAACTGATGGCATGCCAGGGAGCGAGTGAGACGGATACAGATAGTAAACTGATGGCATACCAGGGGGAGAGTGAGACAGATAGTAAACTGATGGCATGCCAGGGGGAGAGTGAGACAGATACAGATAGTAAACTGATGGCATGCCAGGGAGAGAGTGAGACAGATAGTAAACTGATGGCATGCCAGGGAGCGAGTGAGACAGATACAGATAGTAAACTGATGGCAAACCAGGGAGCGAGTGAGACAGATACAGATGATCCATACTTCAGCAACACTTCCTGACTTGTGAGCAGTCCTTAAACTGGCACCCTCTGGGCCCTGGTGAAAAGTAGTGCACTATACAGGGAATAGGGTATATCACAGTAGTGCACTATAGAGGGAATAGGGTGCTATTTGGGCTATAGGCTCAGTGTTTGTGTTTAACTCTGCTGATAAATGCGAAATCCCACTCTATCCATGTTGAATGCAGAAACATTTCTATTGTGATCCTAACATACTAAACAGCAGTTACAACCAACAGCTCAAACGGTGCCACAAAGCCCTTACATGGCGAGAAGGATATTGTAACAAAGTCTTTATTTGTGCCCAAAATACGCAGTAAGTAAGCCCTAAATCAGCTGCATTCCTTGGATATAATTATCTGGACGATGACATCATGTTGATTAGTTGGTGGATAACAACATGGACTATGACATCATGTTGATTATTTTGGTGGATAACAACATGCTGGTGATTGTCTGTTAGTTCCCCAGTACAGTACATGGTGGTGAATGTCTGTTAGTTCCCCAGTACATGGTGAGGATTGTCTGTTAGTTCTCCAGTACATGGTGGGGATTGTCTATTAGTTCCCCAGTACAGTACATGGTGGTGATTGTCTGTTAGTTCCCCAGTACATGGTGATGATTGTCTGTTAGTTCCCCAGTACATGGTGAGGATTGTCTGTTAGTTCTTCAGTACATGGTGGGGATTGTCTGTTAGTTCCCCAGTACAGTACATGGTGGTGATTGTCTGTTAGTTCCCCAGTACAGTACATGGTGGTGATTGTCTGTTAGTTCCCCAGTACAGTACATGGTGGTGATTGTCTGTTAGTTCCCCAGTACAGTACATGGTGGTGATTGTCTGTTAGTTCCCCAGTACATGGTGGTGATTGTCTGTTAGTTCCCCAGTACAGTACATGGTGGTGATTGTCTGTTAGTTCCCCAGTACAGTACATGGTGGTGATTGTCTGTTAGTTCCCCAGTACAGTACACGGTGATTGTCTGTTAGTTCCCCAGTACAGTACATGGTGATGATTGTCTGTTAGTTCCCCAGTACAGTACATGGTGATGATTGTCTGTTAGTTCCCCAGTACAGTACATGGTGATGATTGTCTGTTAGTTCACCAGTACATGGTGGTTATTGTCTGTTAGTTCACCAGTACATGGTGGTGATTGTCTGTTAGTTCACCAGTACGTGGTGGTGATTGTCTGTTAGTTCCCCAGTACAGTACATGGTGATGATTGTCTGTTAGTTCCCCAGTACAGTACATGGTGATGATTGTCTGTTAGTTCCCCAGTACAGTACATGGTGGTGATTGTCTGTTAGTTCCCCAGTACATGGTGGTGATTGTCTGTTAGTTCCCCAGGACATGCTGGTGATTGTCTGTTAGTTCCCCAGTACAGTACATGGTGGTGATTGTCTGTTAGTTCCCCAGTACAGTACATGGTGGTGATTGTCTGTTAGTTCCCCAGTACAGTACATGGTGATGATTGTCTGTTAGTTCCCCAGTACATGGTGGTGATTGTCTGTTAGGTCACCAGTACATGGTGGTGATTGTATGTTAGTTCACCAGTACATGGTGGTGATTGTCTGTTAGTTCCCCAGTACAGTACATGGTGATTGTCTGTTAGTTCCCCAGTACAGTACATGGTGATGATTGTCTGTTAGTTCCCCAGTACAGAACATGGTGTTGATTGTCTTTTAGTTCCCCAGTACAGTACATGGTGTTGATTGTCTTTTAGTTCCCCAGTACAGTACATGGTGATGATTGTCTGTTAGTTCCCCAGTACAGTACATGGTGATGATTGTCTGTTAGTTCCCCAGTACAGTACATGGTGATGATTGTCTGTTAGTTCACCAGTACATGGTGGTGATTGTCTGTTAGTTCACCAGTACATGGTGGTGATTGTCTGTTAGTTCCCCAGTACAGTACATGGTGATGATTGTCTGTTAGTTCCCCAGTACAGTACATGGTGATGATTGTCTGTTAGTTCCCCAGTACAGTACATGGTGATGATTGTCTGTTAGTTCACCAGTACATGGTGGTGATTGTCTGTTAGTTCCCCAGTACAGTACATGGTGATGATTGTCTGTTAGTTCCCCAGTACAGTACATGGTGATGATTGTCTGTTAGTTCCCCAGTACAGTACATGGTGGTGATTGTCTGTTAGTTCCCCAGTACATGGTGGTGATTGTCTGTTAGTTCCCCAGGACATGCTGGTGATTGTCTGTTAGTTCCCCAGTACAGTATATGGTGGTGATTGTCTGTTAGTTCCCCAGTACAGTACATGGTGGTGATTGTCTGTTAGTTCCCCAGTACAGTACATGGTGGTGATTGTCTGTTAGTTCCCCAGTACATGGTGGTGATTGTCTGTTAGTTCCCCAGTACAGTACATGGTGGTGATTGTCTGTTAGTTCCCCAGTACAGTACATGGTGATGATTGTCTGTTAGTTCCCCAGTACAGTACATTGTGATGATTGTCTGTTAGTTCCCCAGTACAGTACATGGTGATGATTGTCTGTTAGTTCACCAGTACATGGTGGTGATTGTATGTTAGTTCACCAGTACATGGTGGTGATTGTCTGTTAGTTCACCAGTACATGGTGGTGATTGTCTGTTAGTTCACCAGTACATGGTGGTGATTGTCTGTTAGTTTACCAGTACATGGTGGTGATTGTCTGTTAGTTCCCCAGTACAGGACATGGTGGTGATTGTCTGTTAGTTCCCCAGTACATGGTGGTGATTGTCTGTTAGGTCACCAGTACATGGTGGTGATTGTCTGTTAGTTCACCAGTACAGTACATGGTGATGATTGTCTGTTAGTTCCCCAGTTCAGTACATGGTGATGATTGTCTGTTAGTTCCCCAGTACAGTACATGGTGATGATTGTCTGTTAGTTCCCCAGTACAGTACATGGTGATGATTGTCTGTTAGTTACACAGTACAGTACATGGTGATGATTGTCTGTTAGTTCCCCAGTACATGGTGGTGATTGTCTGT
Organism: Oncorhynchus clarkii lewisi; assembly: GCF_045791955.1. Classification (NCBI taxonomy): domain Eukaryota; kingdom Metazoa; phylum Chordata; class Actinopteri; order Salmoniformes; family Salmonidae; genus Oncorhynchus; species Oncorhynchus clarkii. The sequence continues at coordinate 1,300,294 of NC_092178.1, read as the reverse complement.
TAGTTCACCAGTACATGGTGGTGATTGTCTGTTAGTTCCCCAGTACAGTACATGGTGATTGTCTGTTAGTTCCCCAGTACAGTACATGGTGGTGATTGTCTGTTAGTTCCCCAGTACAGTACATGGTGATGATTGTCTGTTAGTTCCCCAGTTCAGTACATGGTGATGATTGTCTGTTAGTTCCCCAGTACAGTACATGGTGATGATTGTCTGTTAGTTCCCCAGTACAGTACATGGTGATGATTGTCTGTTAGTTACACAGTACAGTACATGGTGATGATTGTCTGTTAGTTCACCAGTACATGGTGGTGATTGTCTGTTAGTTCACCAGTACAGTACATGGTGATGATTGTCTGTTAGTTCCCCAGTACATGGTGGTGATTGTCTGTTAGTTCCCCAGTACATGGTGGTGATTGTCTGTTAGGTCACCAGTACATGGTGGTGATTGTCTGTTAGGTCACCAGTACATGGTGGTGATTGTCTGTTAGTTCCCCAGTACATGGTGGTGATTGTCTGTTAGTTCCCCAGGACATGCTGGTGATTGTCTGTTAGTTCCCCAGTACAGTACATGGTGGTGATTGTCTGTTAGTTCCCCAGTACAGTACATGGTGGTGATTGTCTGTTAGTTCCCCAGTACAGTACATGGTGATGATTGTCTGTTAGTTCCCCAGTACATGGTGGTGATTGTCTGTTAGGTCACCAGTACATGGTGGTGATTGTATGTTAGTTCACCAGTACATGGTGGTGATTGTCTGTTAGTTCCCCAGTACAGTACATGGTGATTGTCTGTTAGTTCCCCAGTACAGTACATGGTGATGATTGTCTGTTAGTTCCCCAGTACAGAACATGGTGTTGATTGTCTTTTAGTTCCCCAGTACAGTACATGGTGATGATTGTCTGTTAGTTCCCCAGTACAGTACATGGTGATGATTGTCTGTTAGTTCCCCAGTACAGTACATGGTGATGATTGTCTGTTAGTTCACCAGTACATGGTGGTGATTGTCTGTTAGTTCACCAGTACATGGTGGTGATTGTCTGTTAGTTCCCCAGTACAGTACATGGTGATGATTGTCTGTTAGTTCCCCAGTACAGTACATGGTGATGATTGTCTGTTAGTTCCCCAGTACAGTACATGGTGATGATTGTCTGTTAGTTCACCAGTACATGGTGGTGATTGTCTGTTAGTTCACCAGTACATGGTGGTGATTGTCTGTTAGTTCCCCAGTACAGTACATGGTGATGATTGTCTGTTAGTTCCCCAGTACAGTACATGGTGGTGATTGTCTGTTAGTTCCCCAGTACAGTACATGGTGGTGATTGTCTGTTAGTTCCCCAGTACAGTACATGGTGGTGATTGTCTGTTAGTTCCCCAGTACATGGTGGTGATTGTCTGTTAGTTCCCCAGTACAGTACATGGTGGTGATTGTCTGTTAGTTCCCCAGTACAGTACATGGTGGTGATTGTCTGTTAGTTCCCCAGTACAGTACACGGTGATTGTCTGTTAGTTCCCCAGTACAGTACATGGTGATGATTGTCTGTTAGTTCCCCAGTACAGTACATGGTGATGATTGTCTGTTAGTTCCCCAGTACAGTACATGGTGATGATTGTCTGTTAGTTCACCAGTACATGGTGGTTATTGTCTGTTAGTTCACCAGTACATGGTGGTGATTGTCTGTTAGTTCACCAGTACGTGGTGGTGATTGTCTGTTAGTTCCCCAGTACAGTACATGGTGATGATTGTCTGTTAGTTCCCCAGTACAGTACATGGTGATGATTGTCTGTTAGTTCCCCAGTACAGTACATGGTGGTGATTGTCTGTTAGTTCCCCAGTACATGGTGGTGATTGTCTGTTAGTTCCCCAGGACATGCTGGTGATTGTCTGTTAGTTCCCCAGTACAGTACATGGTGGTGATTGTCTGTTAGTTCCCCAGTACAGTACATGGTGGTGATTGTCTGTTAGTTCCCCAGTACAGTACATGGTGATGATTGTCTGTTAGTTCCCCAGTACATGGTGGTGATTGTCTGTTAGGTCACCAGTACATGGTGGTGATTGTATGTTAGTTCACCAGTACATGGTGGTGATTGTCTGTTAGTTCCCCAGTACAGTACATGGTGATTGTCTGTTAGTTCCCCAGTACAGTACATGGTGATGATTGTCTGTTAGTTCCCCAGTACAGAACATGGTGTTGATTGTCTTTTAGTTCCCCAGTACAGTACATGGTGTTGATTGTCTTTTAGTTCCCCAGTACAGTACATGGTGATGATTGTCTGTTAGTTCCCCAGTACAGTACATGGTGATGATTGTCTGTTAGTTCCCCAGTACAGTACATGGTGATGATTGTCTGTTAGTTCACCAGTACATGGTGGTGATTGTCTGTTAGTTCACCAGTACATGGTGGTGATTGTCTGTTAGTTCCCCAGTACAGTACATGGTGATGATTGTCTGTTAGTTCCCCAGTACAGTACATGGTGATGATTGTCTGTTAGTTCCCCAGTACAGTACATGGTGATGATTGTCTGTTAGTTCACCAGTACATGGTGGTGATTGTCTGTTAGTTCCCCAGTACAGTACATGGTGATGATTGTCTGTTAGTTCCCCAGTACAGTACATGGTGATGATTGTCTGTTAGTTCCCCAGTACAGTACATGGTGGTGATTGTCTGTTAGTTCCCCAGTACATGGTGGTGATTGTCTGTTAGTTCCCCAGGACATGCTGGTGATTGTCTGTTAGTTCCCCAGTACAGTATATGGTGGTGATTGTCTGTTAGTTCCCCAGTACAGTACATGGTGGTGATTGTCTGTTAGTTCCCCAGTACAGTACATGGTGGTGATTGTCTGTTAGTTCCCCAGTACATGGTGGTGATTGTCTGTTAGTTCCCCAGTACAGTACATGGTGGTGATTGTCTGTTAGTTCCCCAGTACAGTACATGGTGATGATTGTCTGTTAGTTCCCCAGTACAGTACATTGTGATGATTGTCTGTTAGTTCCCCAGTACAGTACATGGTGATGATTGTCTGTTAGTTCACCAGTACATGGTGGTGATTGTATGTTAGTTCACCAGTACATGGTGGTGATTGTCTGTTAGTTCACCAGTACATGGTGGTGATTGTCTGTTAGTTCACCAGTACATGGTGGTGATTGTCTGTTAGTTTACCAGTACATGGTGGTGATTGTCTGTTAGTTCCCCAGTACAGGACATGGTGGTGATTGTCTGTTAGTTCCCCAGTACATGGTGGTGATTGTCTGTTAGGTCACCAGTACATGGTGGTGATTGTCTGTTAGTTCACCAGTACATGGTGGTGATTGTCTGTTAGTTCCCCAGTACAGTACATGGTGATGATTGTCTGTTAGTTCCCCAGTTCAGTACATGGTGATGATTGTCTGTTAGTTCCCCAGTACAGTACATGGTGATGATTGTCTGTTAGTTCCCCAGTACAGTACATGGTGATGATTGTCTGTTAGTTACACAGTACAGTACATGGTGATGATTGTCTGTTAGTTCCCCAGTACATGGTGGTGATTGTCTGTTAGTTCACCAGTACATGGTGGTGATTGTCTGTTAGTTCCCCAGTACAGTACATGGTGATTGTCTGTTAGTTCCCCAGTACAGTACATGGTGGTGATTGTCTGTTAGTTCCCCAGTACAGTACATGGTGATGATTGTCTGTTAGTTCCCCAGTTCAGTACATGGTGATGATTGTCTGTTAGTTCCCCAGTACAGTACATGGTGATGATTGTCTGTTAGTTCCCCAGTACAGTACATGGTGATGATTGTCTGTTAGTTACACAGTACAGTACATGGTGATGATTGTCTGTTAGTTCACCAGTACATGGTGGTGATTGTCTGTTAGTTCACCAGTACAGTACATGGTGATGATTGTCTGTTAGTTCCCCAGTACATGGTGGTGATTGTCTGTTAGTTCCCCAGTACATGGTGGTGATTGTCTGTTAGTTCCCCAGTACATGGTGGTGATTGTCTGTTAGGTCACCAGTACATGGTGGTGATTGTCTGTTAGGTCACCAGTACATGGTGGTGATTGTCTGTTAGTTCCCCAGTACATGGTGGTGATTGTCTGTTAGTTCCCCAGGACATGCTGGTGATTGTCTGTTAGTTCCCCAGTACAGTACATGGTGGTGATTGTCTGTTAGTTCCCCAGTACAGTACATGGTGGTGATTGTCTGTTAGTTCCCCAGTACAGTACATGGTGATGATTGTCTGTTAGTTCCCCAGTACATGGTGGTGATTGTCTGTTAGGTCACCAGTACATGGTGGTGATTGTATGTTAGTTCACCAGTACATGGTGGTGATTGTCTGTTAGTTCCCCAGTACAGTACATGGTGATTGTCTGTTAGTTCCCCAGTACAGTACATGGTGATGATTGTCTGTTAGTTCCCCAGTACAGAACATGGTGTTGATTGTCTTTTAGTTCCCCAGTACAGTACATGGTGATGATTGTCTGTTAGTTCCCCAGTACAGTACATGGTGATGATTGTCTGTTAGTTCCCCAGTACAGTACATGGTGATGATTGTCTGTTAGTTCACCAGTACATGGTGGTGATTGTCTGTTAGTTCACCAGTACATGGTGGTGATTGTCTGTTAGTTCCCCAGTACAGTACATGGTGATGATTGTCTGTTAGTTCCCCAGTACATTACATGGTGATGATTGTCTGTTAGTTCCCCAGTACAGTACATGGTGATGATTGTCTGTTAGTTCACCAGTACATGGTGGTGATTGTCTGTTAGTTCACCAGTACATGGTGGTGATTGTCTGTTAGTTCCCCAGTACAGTACATGGTGATGATTGTCTGTTAGTTCCCCAGTACAGTACATGGTGATGATTGTCTGTTAGTTCCCCAGTACAGTACATGGTGGTGATTGTCTGTTAGTTCCCCAGTACATGGTGGTGATTGTCTGTTAGTTCCCCAGGACATGCTGGTGATTGTCTGTTAGTTCCCCAGTACAGTACATGGTGATGATTGTCTGTTAGTTCCCCAGTACAGTACATGGTGGTGATTGTCTGTTAGTTCACCAGTACATGGTGGTGATTGTCTGTTAGTTCACCAGTACATGGTGGTGATTGTCTGTTAGTTCCCCAGTACAGTACATGGTGGTGATTGTCTGTTAGTTCCCCAGTACAGTACATGGTGATGATTGTCTGTTAGTTCCCCAGTACATGGTGGTGATTGTCTGTTAGGTCACCAGTACATGGTGGTGATTGTCTGTTAGTTCACCAGTACATGGTGGTGATTGTCTGTTAGTTCCCCAGTACAGTACATGGTGATGATTGTCTGTTAGTTCCCCAGTTCAGTACATGGTGATGATTGTCTGTTAGTTCCCCAGTACAGTACATGGTGATGATTGTCTGTTAGTTCCCCAGTACAGTACATGGTGATGATTGTCTGTTAGTTACACAGTACAGTACATGGTGATGATTGTCTGTTAGTTCCCCAGTACATGGTGGTGATTGTCTGTTAGTTCACCAGTACATGGTGGTGATTGTCTGTTAGTTCCCCAGTACAGTACATGGTGATTGTCTGTTAGTTCCCCAGTACAGTACATGGTGATGATTGTCTGTTAGTTCCCCAGTACAGTACATGGTGATGATTGTCTGTTAGTTCCCCAGTACATGGTGGTGATTGTCTGTTAGTTCCCCAGTACAGTACATGGTGATTGTCTGTTAGTTCCCCAGTACAGTACATGGTGATGATTGTCTGTTAGTTCCCCAGTACATGGTGGTGATTGTCTGTTAGGTCACCAGTACATGGTGGTGATTGTCTGTTAGTTCACCAGTACATGGTGGTGATTGTCTGTTAGTTCACCAGTACATGGTGGTGATTGTCTGTTAGTTCCCCAGGACATGCTGGTGATTGTCTGTTAGTTCCCCAGTACAGTACATGGTGGTGATTGTCTGTTAGTTCACCAGTACAGTACATGGTGATTGTCTGTTAGTTCCCCAGTACAGTACATGGTGATGATTGTCTGTTAGTTCCCCAGTACAGTACATGGTGATGATTGTCTGTTAGTTCCCCAGTACAGTACATGGTGATGATTGTCTGTTAGTTCCCCAGTACAGTACATGGTGGTGATTGTCTGTTAGTTCCCCAGTACATGGTGGTGATTGTCTGTTAGTTCCCCAGGACATGCTGGTGATTGTCTGTTAGTTCCCCAGTACAGTACATGGTGGTGATTGTCTGTTAGTTCCCCAGTACAGTACATGGTGGTGATTGTCTGTTAGTTCCCCAGTACATGGTGGTGATTGTCTGTTAGTTCCCCAGTACAGTACATGGTGATTGTCTGTTAGTTCCCCAGTACAGTACATGGTGATGATTGTCTGTTAGTTCCCCAGTACAGTACATGGTGATGATTGTCTTTTAGTTCCCCAGTACAGTACATGGTGATGATTGTCTGTTAGTTCCCCAGTACAGTACATGGTGATGATTGTCTGTTAGTTCCCCAGTACAGTACATGGTGATGATTGTCTGTTAGTTCACCAGTACATGGTGGTGATTGTCTGTTAGTTCACCAGTACATGGTGGTGATTGTCTGTTAGTTCCCCAGTACAGTACATGGTGATGATTGTCTGTTAGTTCCCCAGTACAGTACATGGTGATGATTGTCTGTTAGTTCCCCAGTACAGTACATGGTGATGATTGTCTGTTAGTTCACCAGTACATGGTGGTGATTGTCTGTTAGTTCACCAGTACATGGTGGTGATTGTCTGTTAGTTCCCCAGTACAGTACATGGTGATGATTGTCTGTTAGTTCCCCAGTACAGTACATGGTGATGATTGTCTGTTAGTTCCCCAGTACAGTACATGGTGGTGATTGTCTGTTAGTTCCCCAGTACATGGTGGTGATTGTCTGTTAGTTCCCCAGTACAGTACATGGTGATTGTCTGTTAGTTCCCCAGGACATGCTGGTGATTGTCTGTTAGTTCCCCAGTACAGTACATGGTGATGATTGTCTGTTAGTTCCCCAGTACAGTACATGGTGGTGATTGTCTGTTAGTTCACCAGTACATGGTGGTGATTGTCTGTTAGTTCACCAGTACATGGTGGTGATTGTCTGTTAGTTCCCCAGTACAGTACATGGTGGTGATTGTCTGTTAGTTCCCCAGTACAGTACATGGTGATGATTGTCTGTTAGTTCCCCAGTACATGGTGGTGATTGTCTGTTAGGTCACCAGTACATGGTGGTGATTGTCTGTTAGTTCACCAGTACATGGTGGTGATTGTCTGTTAGTTCCCCAGTACAGTACATGGTGATGATTGTCTGTTAGTTCCCCAGTTCAGTACATGGTGATGATTGTCTGTTAGTTCCCCAGTACAGTACATGGTGATGATTGTCTGTTAGTTCCCCAGTACAGTACATGGTGATGATTGTCTGTTAGTTACACAGTACAGTACATGGTGATGATTGTCTGTTAGTTCCCCAGTACATGGTGGTGATTGTCTGTTAGTTCACCAGTACATGGTGGTGATTGTCTGTTAGTTCCCCAGTACAGTACATGGTGATTGTCTGTTAGTTCCCCAGTACAGTACATGGTGATGATTGTCTGTTAGTTCCCCAGTACAGTACATGGTGATGATTGTCTGTTAGTTCCCCAGTACATGGTGGTGATTGTCTGTTAGTTCCCCAGTACAGTACATGGTGATTGTCTGTTAGTTCCCCAGTACAGTACATGGTGATGATTGTCTGTTAGTTCCCCAGTACATGGTGGTGATTGTCTGTTAGGTCACCAGTACATGGTGGTGATTGTCTGTTAGTTCACCAGTACATGGTGGTGATTGTCTGTTAGTTCACCAGTACATGGTGGTGATTGTCTGTTAGTTCCCCAGGACATGCTGGTGATTGTCTGTTAGTTCCCCAGTACAGTACATGGTGGTGATTGTCTGTTAGTTCACCAGTACAGTACATGGTGATTGTCTGTTAGTTCCCCAGTACAGTACATGGTGATGATTGTCTGTTAGTTCCCCAGTACAGTACATGGTGATGATTGTCTGTTAGTTCCCCAGTACAGTACATGGTGATGATTGTCTGTTAGTTCCCCAGTACAGTACATGGTGGTGATTGTCTGTTAGTTCCCCAGTACATGGTGGTGATTGTCTGTTAGTTCCCCAGGACATGCTGGTGATTGTCTGTTAGTTCCCCAGTACAGTACATGGTGGTGATTGTCTGTTAGTTCCCCAGTACAGTACATGGTGGTGATTGTCTGTTAGTTCCCCAGTACATGGTGGTGATTGTCTGTTAGTTCCCCAGTACAGTACATGGTGATTGTCTGTTAGTTCCCCAGTACAGTACATGGTGATGATTGTCTGTTAGTTCCCCAGTACAGTACATGGTGATGATTGTCTGTTAGTTCCCCAGTACAGTACATGGTGATGATTGTCTGTTAGTTCACCAGTACATGGTGGTGATTGTCTGTTAGTTCACCAGTACATGGTGGTGATTGTCTGTTAGTTCACCAGTACATGGTGGTGATTGTCTGTTAGTTCCCCAGTACATGGTGGTGATTGTCTGTTAGTTCACCAGTACATGGTGGTGATTGTCTGTTAGTTCACCAGTACATGGTGGTGATTGTCTGTTAGTTCACCAGTACATGGTGGTGATTGTCTGTTAGTTCCCCAGTACAGTACATGGTGGTGAGTGTCTGTTAGTTCCCCAGTACAGTACATGGTGATGATTGTCTGTTAGTTCCCCAGTACAGTACATGGTGATGATTGTCTGTTAGTTCCCCAGTACAGTACATGGTGATGATTGTCTGTTAGTTCCCCAGTACAGTACATGGTGATGATTGTCTGTTAGTTCCCCAGTACAGTACATGGTGATGATTGTCTGTTAGTTCCCCAGTACAGTACATGGTGGTGATTATCTGTTAGTTGCCCAGAACATGGTGATAATTGTCTGTTAGTTCCCCAGTACATGGTGGTGATTGTCTGTTAGTTCCCCAGTACAGTACATGGTGATGATTGTCTGTTAGTTCCCCAGTACATGGTGGTGATTGTCTGTTAGTTCCCCAGTACAGGACATGGTGGTGATTGTCTGTTAGGTCACCAGTACATGGTGGTGATTGTCTGTTAGTTCACCAGTACATGGTGGTGATTGTCTGTTAGTTCCCCAGTACAGTACATGGTGGTGATTGTCTGTTAGTTCCCCAGTACAGTACATGGTGATTGTCTGTTAGTTCCCCAGTACAGTACATGGTGATTGTCTGTTAGTTCCCCAGTACAGTACATGGTGATGATTGTCTGTTAGTTCCCCAGTACAGTACATGGTGATGATTGTCTGTTAGTTCCCCAGTACAGTACATGGTGATGATTGTCTGTTAGTTCCCCTGTACAGTACATGGTGATGATTGTCTGTTAGTTCCCCTGTACAGTACATGGTGATGATTGTCTGTTAGTTCCCCAGTACAGTACATGGTGATGATTGTCTGTTAGTTCCCCAGTACATGGTGGTGATTGTCTTAGTTCCCCAGTACAGTACATGGTGGTGATTGTCTGTTAGTTCCCCAGTACATGGTGGTGATTGTCTGTTAGTTCCCCAGGACATGCTGGTGATTGTCTGTTAGTTCCCCAGTACAGTACATGGTGGTGATTGTCTGTTAGTTCCCCAGTACAGGACATGGTGGTGATTGTCTGTTAGTTCCCCAGTACAGTACATGGTGGTGATTGTCTGTTAGTTCCCCAGTACAGTACATGGTGATTGTCTGTTAGTTCCCCAGTACAGTACATGGTGATGATTGTCTGTTAGTTCCCCAGTACAGTACATGGTGATGATTGTCTGTTAGTTCCCCAGTACAGGACATGCTGGTGATTGTCTGTTAGTTCCCCAGTACAGTACATGGTGGTGATTGTCTGTTAGTTCCCCAGTACAGTACATGGTGGTGATTGTCTGTTAGTTCCCCAGTACATGGTGGTGATTGTCTGTTAGTTCCCCAGTACAGTACATGGTGATTGTCTGTTAGTTCCCCAGTACAGTACATGGTGATGATTGTCTGTTAGTTCCCCAGTACAGTACATGGTGATGATTGTCTGTTAGTTCCCCAGTACAGTACATGGTGATGATTGTCTGTTAGTTCACCAGTACATGGTGGTGATTGTCTGTTAGTTCACCAGTACATGGTGGTGATTGTCTGTTAGTTCACCAGTACATGGTGGTGATTGTCTGTTAGTTCACCAGTACATGGTGGTGATTGTCTGTTAGTTCCCCAGTACATGGTGGTGATTGTCTGTTAGTTCACCAGTACATGGTGGTGATTGTCTGTTAGTTCACCAGTACATGGTGGTGATTGTCTGTTAGTTCCCCAGTACAGTACATGGTGGTGAGTGTCTGTTAGTTCCCCAGTACAGTACATGGTGATGATTGTCTGTTAGTTCCCCAGTACAGTACATGGTGATGATTGTCTGTTAGTTCCCCAGTACAGTACATGGTGATGATTGTCTGTTAGTTCCCCAGTACAGTACATGGTGATGATTGTCTGTTAGTTCCCCAGTACAGTACATGGTGATGATTGTCTGTTAGTTCCCCAGTACAGTACATGGTGATGATTGTCTGTTAGTTCCCCAGTACAGTACATGGTGGTGATTGTCTGTTAGTTCCCCAGTACATGGTGGTGATTGTCTGTTAGTTCCCCAGTACAGTACATGGTGATGATTGTCTGTTAGTTCCCCAGTACATGGTGGTGATTGTCTGTTAGTTCCCCAGTACAGTACATGGTGGTGATTGTCTGTTAGTTCCCCAGTACAGTACATGGTGATGATTGTCTGTTAGTTCCCCAGTACATGGTGGTGATTGTCTGTTAGTTCCCCAGTACAGGACAAGGTGGTGATTGTCTGTTAGGTCACCAGTACATGGTGGTGATTGTCTGTTAGTTCACCAGTACATGGTGGTGATTGTCTGTTAGTTCCCCAGTACAGTACATGGTGGTGATTGTCTGTTAGTTCCCCAGTACAGTACATGGTGATTGTCTGTTAGTTCCCCAGTACAGTACATGGTGATTGTCTGTTAGTTCCCCAGTACAGTACATGGTGATGATTGTCTGTTAGTTCCCCAGTACAGTACATGGTGATGATTGTCTGTTAGTTCCCCTGTACAGTACATGGTGATGATTGTCTGTTAGTTCCCCTGTACAGTACATGGTGATGATTGTCTGTTAGTTCCCCTGTACAGTACATGGTGATGATTGTCTGTTAGTTCCCCAGTACAGTACATGGTGATGATTGTCTGTTAGTTCCCCAGTACATGGTGGTGATTGTCTTAGTTCCCCAGTACAGTACATGGTGGTGATTGTCTGTTAGTTCCCCAGTACATGGTGGTGATTGTCTGTTAGTTCCCCAGGACATGCTGGTGATTGTCTGTTAGTTCCCCAGTACAGTACATGGTGGTGATTGTCCGTTAGTTCCCCAGTACAGGACATGGTGGTGATTGTCTGTTAGTTCCCCAGTACAGTACATGGTGATGATTGTCTGTTAGTTCCCCAGTACAGTACATGGTGATGATTGTCTGTTAGTTCCCCAGTACAGTACATGGTGATGATTGTCTGTTAGTTCCCCAGTACAGTACATGGTGATGATTGTCTGTTAGTTCACCAGTACATGGTGTTGATTGTCTGTTAGTTCCCCAGTACAGTACATGGTGGTGATTGTCTGTTAGTTCCCCAGTACAGTACATGGTGATTGTCTGTTAGTTCCCCAGTACAATACATGTTGATGATTGTCTGTTAGTTCCCCAGTACAGTACATGGTGATGATTGTCTGTTAGTTCCCCAGTACAGTACATGGTGATGATTGTCTGTTAGTTCCCCAGTACAGTACATGGTGATGATTGTCTGTTAGTTCTCCAGTACAGTACATGGTGGTGATTGTCTGTTAGTTCCCCAGTACAGTACATGGTGGTGATTGTCTGTTAGTTCCCCAGTACAGTACATGGTGATGATTGTCTGTTAGTTCCCCAGTACAGTACATGGTGATGATTGTCTGTTAGTTCCCCAGTACAGGACATGGTGGTGATTGTCTGTTAGTTCCCCAGTACAGGACATGGTGGTGATTGTCTGTTAGTTCCCCAGTACAGGACATGGTGGTGATTGTCTGTTAGTTCCCCAGTACATGGTGGTGATTGTCTGTTAGTTCCCCAGTACAGGACATGGTGGTGATTGTCTGTTAGTTCCCCAGTACAGGACATGGTGGTGATTGTCTGTTAGTTCCCCAGGACAGTACATGGTGGTGATTGTCTGTTAGTTCCCCAGTACATGGTGATAATTGTCTGTTAGTTCCCCAGTACATGGTGGTGATTGTCTGTTAGTTCCCCAGGACATGGTGGTGATTGTCTGTTAGTTCCCCAGTACAGTACATGGTGGTGATTGTCTGTTAGTTCCCCAGTACATGGTGATTGACTTTCTGTTAGTTCCCCAGTACAGTACATGGTGATAATTGTCTGTTAGTTCCCCAGTACAGGACATGGTGGTGATTGTCTGTTAGTTCCCCAGTACATGGTGGTGATTGTCTGTTAGTTCACCAGTACATGGTGGTGATTGTCTGTTAGTTCCCCAGTACATGGTGGTGATTGTCTGTTAGTTCCCCAGGACATGGTGGTGATTGTCTGTTTGTTCCCTAGGACATGGTGGTGATTGTCTGTTAGTTCCCCTGTACAGTACATGGTGGTGATTGTCTGTTAGTTCCCTAGGACATGGTGGTGATTGTCTGTTAGTTCCCCTGTACAGTACATGGTGGTGATTGTCTGTTAGTTCCCCAGTACATGGTGGTGATTGTCTGTTAGTTCCCCAGTACATGGTGGTGATGTTGATACATGAGAGAGTTTGTGGTTGTTATTACAATCTTCTGTCTCATTACTTTGTGTCACAAATGACACGCTATTCCCATCAATGTAGCGCACTGTGTAGGGAATAGGGTCCATCAAAGTAGTGCACTGTAGGGAATAGGGTCCATCAAAGTAGCGCACTGTAGGGAATAGGGTCCATCAAAGTAGCGCACTGTGTAGGGAATAGGGTCCATCAAAGTAGCGCACTGTGTAGGGAATAGGGTCCATCAAAGTAGCGCACTGTGTAGGGAATAGGGTCCATCAAAGTAGCGCACTGTGTAGGGACTAGGGTCCATCAAAGTAGCGCACTGTGTAGGGAATAGTGTCCATCAAAGTAGTGCACTGTGTCGGGAATAGGGTCCATCAAAGTAGTGCACTGTGTCGGGAATAGGGTCCATCAAAGTAGCGCACTATATAGGGAATAGGGTCCATCAAAGTAGCGCACTGTAGGGAATAGGGTCCATCAAAGTAGCGCACTGTGTAGGGAATAGGGTCCATCAAAGTAGCGCACTGTAGGGAATAGGGTCCATCAAAGTAGCGCACTGTAGGGAATAGGGTCCATCAAAGTAGCGCACTGTAGGGAATAGGGTCCATCAAAGTAGCGTACTGTGTAAGGAATAGGGTCCATCAAAGTAGCGCACTGTGTAGGGAATAGGGTCCATCAAAGTAGCGTACTGTGTAGGGAATAGGGTCCATCAAAGTAGCGCACTGTAGGGAATAGGGTCCATCAAAGTAGAGCACTGTGTAGGGAATAGGGTCCATCAAAGTAGCGCACTGTGTAGGGAATAGGGTCCATCAAAGTAGCACACTGTGTAGGGAATAGGGTCCATCAAAGTAGAGCACTGTGTAGGGAATAGGGTCCATCAAAGTAGAGCACTGTGTAGGGAATAGGGTCCATCAAAGTAGCGCACTGTGTAGGGAAGAGGGTGACATTTGGGAGCAGGAAAACAGTCAGCATTGGTCACCAGGAATCAGGACTTTTCTGTTAACCTAATTTGGGACGTAGACTATGTTTGTGTTCATGTTGTTGTACCAAAAAAAAACAGACAAACTAAGTTCCTGAAGTCCCAGTAGACAGAAGAAGGACAAGAGTATCATGGCCTCCTCAACCTCAAATAACTGTTTTCTTGTGACGCAATTATACTGAGAAGTTGGTTAATTCAACAGATCAGAAGATTCCCTCACAGTCAGTCATGGGATTCCTTCAGGATGTGTTGGTGTGAGATTAAATCTTTATAGGATGTTGACCCACTGACACATTCAACCCTTCAGCAACACACGCACACAAACAAGGTTTGTCGTCAGAGTTTGTAGATATTGTCTGGGTAAATGTTTAATCAATGAGTCATTAAAAAGTATAGTTTAAAGTGTCTCTGTCAACGCTTGGACATACCCTAGCATCTAGTTAGTGTCAGTGGTGGTTATGGAGTAGCAGACCTGGAAATAACACTGTGCTCCACAGGATTAGGCATAACAGTAGGGTGTAACAGTAGGGTGTAACAGTAACAGTAAACTAAATGCAAGTGGGAAAAGAGTCATCTGAAAAAAGTAAAAGTAGGGTGTAGCAGTAACAGGGTGTAGCAGTAACAGGGTGTAGCAGTAACAGGGTGTAACAGTAACAGGGTGTAGCAGTAACAGTAGGGTGTAGCAGTAACAGGGTGTAACAGTAGGGTGTAACAGTAGATTATAACAGTAGGGTGTAACAGTAGCAGTAGGGTGTAACAGTAACAGTAGATTATAACAGTAGATTATAACAGTAGGGTGTAGCAGTAACAGTAGGGTGTAACAGTAGATTATAACAGTAGGGTGTAACAGTAACAGTATATTATAACAGTATATTATAACAGTAGATTATAACAGTCGATTATAACAGTAGATTATAACAGTAGGGTGTAACAGTAACAGTAGGGTGTAGCAGTAGGGTGTAAAAGTAGCAGTAGGGTGTAGCAGTAGGGTGTAACCATAGGGTGTAACAGTAACAGTAGGGTATCACAGTAACAGTAGGGTATAACAGTAACAGTAGGGTATAAAAGTAGCATTAGGGTGTAACGGTAACAGTAGGGTGTAACAGTAACAGTAGGGTGTAACGGTAACAGTAGGGTGTAACAGTAGGGTGTAAAAGTAGCAGTAGGCTGCAGCAGTAGGGTGTAACCATAGGGTGTAACAGTAGGGTGTAACAGTAACAGTAGGGTATAAAAGTAGCAGTAGGGTGTAACAGTAACAGTAGGGTATAACAGTAACAGTAGGGTATAACAGTAACAGTAGGGAGAAACGGTAAAAGTAGGGAGGAACGGTAACAGTAGGGTGTAACAGTAACAGTAGGGAATAACAGTAGCAGTAGGGTGTAACAGTAACACTGGGGTGTAACAGTAGGGTATAACATTAACAGTAGGGTATAACATTAACAATAGATTATAACAGTAGGGTGTAACAGTAGGGTATAACAGTAACAGTAGATTATAGCAGAAGGGTGTAACAGTAACAGTAGGGTATAACAGTAACAGTAGGGTATAACAGTAGGGTGTAACAGTAACAGTATGGTGTAACAGCAGATTATAACAGTAGGGTATAACAGTAACAGTAGGGTGTAACAGTAGGGTGTAACAGTAGGGTGTAACAGTAGGGTGTAACAGTTGGGTATAACAGTAACAGTAGGGTATAACATTAACAGTAGGGTATAACAGTAACACTAGGGTATAACAGTAACAGTAGGGTATAACAATAACAGTAGGTTGTAACAGATGCAGGGTGTAACAGTAGGGTATAACAGTAATAGTAGGGTATAACATTAACAGTGGGGTGTAACAGTAGGGTGTAACAGTGACAGTAGGGTGTAACAGTAGGGTGTAACAGTAAGGTGTAACAGTGGGGTATAACAGTAACAGTAGGGTATAACAGTAACAGTAGGGTGTAACAGTAGGGTATAACAGTAACAGTAGTGTGTAACAATAACAGTAGGGTGTAACAGTAGGGTGTAACAGTAGGGTATAACAGTAGGGTATAACAGTAACAGTAGGGTGTAACAGTAACAGTAGGGTGTAACAGTAGGGTATAACAGTAGGGTATAACAGTAGGGTGTAACAGTAACAGTAGGGTGTAACAGTAGGGTATAACAGTAGGGTATAACAGTAGGGTATAACAGTAACAGTAGGGTGTAACAATAACAGTAGGGTGTAACAGTAACAGTAGAGTAACAGTAACAGTAGGGTATAACAGTAACACTAGGGTATAACAGTAACAGTAGGGTGTAACAGTAACAGTAGGGTATAACAATAACAGTAGGTTGTAACAGATGTAGGGTGTAACAGTAGGGTATAACAGTAACAGTAGAGTGTAACAGTAACAGTAGAGTGTAACAGTAACAGTGGGGTATAACAGTAACAGTAGGGTGTAACAGTGACAGTAGGGTGTAACAGTAGGGTGTAACAGTAACAGTAGAGTGTAACAGTAACAGTGGGGTATAACAGTAACAGTGGGGTATAACAGTAACAGTAGGGTGTAACAGTAGGGTATAACAGTAGGGTATAACAGTAACAGTAGGCTGTAACAGACGTAGGGTGTAATAGTAGGGTGTAACAGTAACAGTAGGGTGTAACAGTAACAGTAGGGTGTAACAGTAACAGTAGGGTGTAACAGTAGGGTGTAACAGTAGGGTATAACAGTAGGGTATAACAGTAATAGTAGGGTATAACAGTAACAGTAGAGTAACAGTAACAGTAGGGTGTAACAGTAGGGCATAACAGTAACAGTAGGGCATAACAGTAACAGTAGGGTGTAACAGTAACAGTAGGGTGTAACAGTAGGGTGTAACAGTAGGGTGTAACAGTAACAGTAGGGTGTAACAGTAACAGTCGGGTGTAACAGTCGGGTGTAACAGTCGGGTATAACAGTAACAGTAGGGTGTAACAGTAACAGTAGGGTGTAACAGTAACAGTAGGGTGTAACCGTGACAGTAGGGTGTAACCGTAACAGTAGGGTGTGACAGTAGGGTGTAACCGTAACAGTAGGGTGTAACAGTAGGGTGTAACAGTAACAGTAGGATGTAACAGTGTGCTGTAACGGTGTGCTGTAACAGTAGAGTATAACAGTAGGGTGTAATAGTAACAGTAGGCTGTAACATTTTTTTTTAATATTTTTTTTTTAACCTTTATTTAACTAGGCAAGTCGGTTAAGAACAAATTCTTATTTTCAATGACGGCCTAGAAACAGTCGGTTAACTGCCTGTTCAGGGGCAGAACGACAGATTTGTACCTTGTCAGCTCGGGGATTTGAACTTGCAACCTTTCAGTTACTAGTCCAACGCTCTAACCACTAGGCTATCCTGACGCCCCGGCACTAGTTACATTGGGGTGTAACATTGGGGTGTAACATTGGGGTGTGACAGTGGGGTGTGACAGTGGGGTGTAACATTGAGGTGTAACAGTGGGGTGTGACAGTGAGGTGTAACAGTGGGGTGTGACAGTGGGGTGTGACAGTGGGTGTAACATTGGGGTGTGACAGTGGGGTGTGACAGTGGGGTGTAACATTGGGCTGTGACATTGGGCTGTGACAGTGGGCTGTGACAGTGGGGTGTAACAGTGGGGTGTGTGACACTCAAACTTTGAACTCCTGTGTTATTTGTTACATCAACACTTTCCTCACAGATTAACTTTGTTCAGAGCCCATTTGTTTGGCTTGGTAAAATTCAGGTAAACATTCACTTGAGTAACCCAGTTATATGTAATTGGTTCTATAAAAAACGAAATCCATAACTATTCTGTAACTGGTGTAGGGTGACACAGACACAAATTGTGACAAACTGTAGCAGGATGAGAAATGAATCACTAGTTACAGAATAGTTATGGATTTCGTTTTTTATAGAACCAATTACATAAAACTGGGTCACTCGAGTGAATGTTTACCTGAATTTTACCAAGCCAAACAAATGGGCTCTGAACAAAGTTAATCTGTGAGGAAAGTGTTGATGTAACAAATAACACAGGAGTTCAAAGTTTGAGTGTCACACACCCCACTGTTACACCTTACTGTTATACCCTACTGTCACACCCAAATGTTTACAGCTATTGAATATTCCCCGAATCTTGTGACTATGCATAATTCACCCTGTAAATAAACTTGGATTTAAACCATTTCACTCTGTGAGGAGCATAAGCTGGATCTGTGTTTCAAACAAGTGAAAGAAATTAGAAACATTTCCATATTTATTTAGAACAAACAAGAGTTTAGATTAGAGCAGTGTTGCCCAACTCCGGTCCTCGAGTACCCCCTACAGTACACATGTTTAAACACAATTGATTCAACTTGTCAACTAATCATCAGGCCTTCAATGAGTTGAATCAGGTACATTTGTCCAGGGCTACAACAGAAATGTGTGCCGCTGTGCGGACAGTAGAACTGGAGTTTGGTACCACTGGATTAGGGTATTTGGGTAGCTGAAATGGGATTCTATAGTATAGCAGGTAAACTAATATTTTCCTGTTTGATGTACAGTATGTGTGTTTACATGATGTGTGCATTGCACTGACAGAGTGACAGCTGAGCCACATAAATAATAGGAGATCAGACACAAATAGCCAGCGTTTACTTTTGTCACACACTCTGGACAAGTGAATTGGTTTCAATGTGAGAAGCATTTGTTGCTGGTGTTCATAATTATATAAATGATTCAGAATCTTATTCAACAGCAAATGCAAGTAAATTGTCATCGCATTCATGAGTGTGAAATAATCTTCCAGTTTTCCCATGATAGTCCCTGTCTGTATAAAGTCATATGTTAGCACCAAATATAATGACCATGATTAAACACGCAACAAATCTATTTAATTCGGAAATACATATTTGGCATTTCCTTAAAAATAGCGAAACGTGATTGGCTAGGGCGAAGCAGACCCCGCCCCTTCTCCCAGTAGCCAAGAGAAACAACGGCCGTACATTTACAGAGCTGTCGTCAGCCAAACATATGGCAAAAATAGACCTTGTTCTTTCTTTTTAATGTGGTGTGTACTACATTTTAAAAATTCCGCCGAAAAAGAGAAGACGATTTTCCGAAACATTTTCGCCGTTATCTCACGTAAGTATAAAAAAAGACTTCGATTGAATTGGTGCTAAGAAAGCTGGCTAGCCAACGCAACATGGCGGGCGGAGTCCTAGCCAGCTAACAGGGCGCTAACTGCTAACTAGCCACAACACGGGCGACCTGCTTTCCTTTCCATCTGGAAATGGCGCTCTCTTGTAAACATTTGCACACGTTGTTTACCTGTAGAACAAAATAAGATACTATTTGATAAATGATAGCATTAATGTATTTTACAGTTTTAGTTGGTTAGTAGCTACATGTATTTGTTAGCGCAATGTCAATAGCGCCGCGTTCTTCATGAAACCAAAGCGACTTCTAACTACTGTCAAATGTTTAAAAACGTTTCGCTGTGTCTCTGGACATTGACAGCCAAATGAATGTTGAGTAGTTACCTAATTACCTTTTAATGTTTATCAGACATCATTCCTTGCTCGTTTGCTGTGTTGTGATAACAAACCAATGACCTGTTAGACTTCTCTAACGCCCAGAAAGCTCCGGTTCAGACTCCCGTTCTCCAGCTCGCCAAACGGTATGTCAAAATACGGTCGTTGGTCACAAAATATGGAGTTTCACTGAGCAACTATCTTCATTTACTCCCGGTACGACTGGTATGTACTTTAAAAAATAATTAGATATAAATAATAATGTACAAACAACCGAGAAAATGTCACTTCCAGGGTTGACTCGTGATTGCCACGCTCAGGTCGGAAGTCTACAGCAGCTGTAGATATTATATATACATTATATTTTCGATTAATTGTTTTAAAAATATAGACGTTTTTTGGAAGTACCCACCGGCCCGACTTGAGTAAATTTAAGATAGTTGCTCAACGAAACTTTATATTTGGTTATCAATGAACGTATTTTGCAAAACGCTTGCCGAGCTGGTGAGTGGGAGTTAGTCTGGGCGTTAGGTCTAAAGTACAGATACAGGTTCAGACCTAGTTACATTTTCTTCTCTGTGCCTGCTCATATCCTACCCATTCATCATGGTCATCCATGATACTGATTCAAAATACCACCTTTACTGGGAATCAAAGTAACACTTGCTAGATAGTGTTTTGCGTTGCATGGCAGCATTTTCTCCCCCATATTTCTTTGCTTGTCAAAGCACATTGATTAATTATGCAAATAGTATGTGTTATTGATGTGTATCCAACAGCTTTCAGCCTCAATAAATGAATCTTAAACTCCCCAAGAATTGTTTTCCTAAACATAGTTGGTTACAGTGCTCCGGTAAATGAGTACATAATGCCATGTTTTGACTTTGTCAATATTTACCTAAACCACCACTGGGTTGAAGCTAAGTACCTAACATATCGATCCTTCCATACACCACTGCATAGTGGAAAAGTCACTAACAAATGGTTATTTTAGGGTGCAGTAAATTTCACTCATCATAGCTGTGTGTACAGACTTTACCATCAGTATAATCTGTCAATGAATATAATTAGTTTCCAAGTTTATGCAATAGTGACTGGATCTGAACACACTGTACCCTCTATCCATGCTGTTACGCCTGGCTGACTATGTTAATGACTTGTCTGAGCCTTTAGGCCTTTGAGTCACACATTTCCAGTTTCAACACAAACAATCAGCAACTTTTTAAAAACGTGTACCTGTTCTCCCCACAGGGCTCCCTCTTCTCTTTACAGGTGTATAACTGCTACCCAGAAGGCCTAGGGGCGTCCCTTTACCGGGAGCGCTTTGACTTCAACGCTGAGCCGCCTTGGGATCCTAGCTGATAGCGGGACACGGCCATCTACAGACTTGTCCATGTAAGCAGAAGCCATTCTGACCCTTTCCGTAGGGTGCCTTCAAACCGGACGAACGTGTGTAAGACGAGCAGGAACTCGATGGTTTCCAATAAGAGCAGTGTGTTGTGGGAAGGCCTAGTGGTGTTTCGCTGCGTCAGACAACCAGTTGATGTGTTTTGGTTTGAAGGCACCCTTACAAAGGGGCTTGTTTATGTCAACATGTGATGTAAGCAGCTTTTGGATCAAGCTGACGCCTCTGGAATTGAGGTCAATATTGGAAACATCATACACAGTCCAACCCATGTCTCGGCAAGCATGGTGGAAAATACATTGATTTATCATCTACTTCAGATAAACAAAATTCATGAAAAGTAGTTTTTTTTTTGTACTAGCTTGCATGGTTTCTTAAAGGAGATTTGTAATAATGAAGTTGTTGTCCGCCTACCAGCTACATATGGTTGTCCTCTCTCTGTGTGTTGCAGGACCCACGGCTCAGTCGCGACTTTGACTACTTGACTACTACTTCTTTATGATTGTCTGCTGAATACGGTTGAGATGAAAGGACTCGCTGACGAACCAAACCACATGATTGAACTCCTGGAGGGAGGAACCACCCTGGAAGATGTCATTGACGGGCATGTGTACGAACAAGCTCTGGTGAGGGAATTGATTGTATTCACACGATTAGAAGAGCTAAAAGAACCCTGGTGGAGGATTCATGAAAGCCTTAACAATGTGTAAACCCCCCCCCAAAAAAAATTCCTTGCCTTGTGGCTGTTGTGCCCTGGGGCTGAACCAATTGCTGTGCCCCGACGCACTACTCACTCGCATGTCTCTCAGATCTCAATTCTTATAAGCTAATGCCATGAGATGGAGTCCTTCTCACAGGCATCACAGCTATGAAGGACTAGTGAAGAGACGGATACACCGCGTATCCTTATCGAATTCAGAGGCGCACATTGAGGATGTTGGAATTGCCCACATTTACTTTTCTTCAGGCAACAAGATGAGTGTGTGTGTAACCAGCGCCTGTCTTTCAGTGTGTGTGACCAGCGCCTGTCTTTCAGTGTGTGTAACCAGCGCCTGTCTTTCAGTGTGTGTGTAACCAGCGCCTGTCTTTCAGTGTGTGTGACCAGCGCCTGTCTTTCAGTGTGTGTAACCAGCGCCTGTCTTTCAGTGTGTGTAACCAGCGCCTGTCTTTCAGTGTGTGTGACCAGCGCCTGTCTTTCAGTGTGTGTAACCAGCGCCTGTCTTTCAGTGTGTGTGTAACCAGCGCCTGTCTTTCAGTGTGTGTGACCAGCGCCTGTCTTTCAGTGTGTGTGACCAGCGCCTGTCTTTCAGTGTGTGTGACCAGCGCCTGTCTTTCAGTGTGTAACCAGCGCCTGTCTTTCAGTGTGTGTAACCAGCGCCTGTCTTTCAGTGTGTGTAACCAGCGCCTGTCTTTCAGTGTGTGTAACCAGCGCCTGTCTTTCAGTGTGTGTAACCAGCGCCTGTCTTTCAGTGTGTGTGACCAGCGCCTGTCTTTCAGTGTGTGTGACCAGCGCCTGTCTTTCAGTGTGTGTAACCAGCGCCTGTCTTTCAGTGTGTGTGACCAGCGCCTGTCTTTCAGTGTGTGTAACCAGCGCCTGTCTTTCAGTGTGTGTGTGTAACCAGCGCCTGTCTTTCAGTGTGTGTGTGTAACCAGCGCCTGTCTTTCAGTGTGTGTGACCAGCGCCTGTCTTTCAGTGTGTGTAACCAGCGCCTGTCTTTCAGTGTGTGTGACCAGCGCCTGTCTTTCAGTGTGTGTAACCAGCGCCTGTCTTTCAGTGTGTGTGACCAGCGCCTGTCTTTCAGTGTGTGTGACCAGCGCCTGTCTTTCAGTGTGTGTAACCAGCGCCTGTCTTTCAGTGTGTGTAACCAGCGCCTGTCTTTCAGTGTGTGTGACCAGCGCCTGTCTTTCAGTGTGTGTGACCAGCGCCTGTCTTTCAGTGTGTGTAACCAGCGCCTGTCTTTCAGTGTGTGTAACCAGCGCCTGTCTTTCAGTGTGTGTAACCAGCGCCTGTCTTTCAGTGTGTGTAACCAGCGCCTGTCTTTCAGTGTGTGTAACCAGCGCCTGTCTTTCAGTGTGTGTAACCAGCGCCTGTCTTTCAGTGTGTGTGACCAGCGCCTGTCTTTCAGTGTGTGTGACCAGCGCCTGTCTTTCAGTGTGTGTGTGTAACCAGCGCCTGTCTTTCAGTGTGTGTGACCAGCGCCTGTCTTTCAGTGTGTGTAACCAGCGCCTGTCTTTCA